>NW_026943820.1:16933791-17091291 GCF_035594765.1 Anolis carolinensis
AAGACATTCCCTGAAAATAAGACTTAGCACATCTTTGGAAGCAAAAATTAATATAAGACGCTGTCTTATTTTTGGGATAGATGCACAATGTGAATTTGAGACTATCCATGTCTGAATGTTAGTACTCACCAAACTAGTCATTCATTCATTAGTAATGAAAATGCTTGTGTCGCAGGGCAGCCTTCATTCTCAATTTATGCATCTTACATATTTTCTAAAAGGATACAAACAACAACAAAAATTGCCTAAATCCTATTGTTGGTTTAGACTAGAACAGTGCAATGAATAATTAGGAATCTTTCGGGCTGTATGGCCATGTTCCAGAAGCTTCTGTAACATGGCCATACAGCCCAAAAAACTCACAGCAACCCAGTGATTCCAGCCATGAAAGCCTTCGACAGTATAATAATTAGGAAATATGGGTAATGACAATCAGAATGGCCACGGTGTACAATTTTTGGATCACATGATTGTAATATTTATATTAGGATGTTTTAATGCTTTGTTTTAGTGTTTAAATGTTTTATATGATTATATTTAATTATTATAGTGATTTGAATTTATAGTTCTATGTCAGTGTTCAGTTATTATGATTTTATTATATGCATGTTCGCATTGAATTCTTGCCAGTAATATAATAATAATAATAAAACTTTATTTATACCCCACCACCATCTCCCCATGGGGACTCGGGGCGGCTCACAATGTTACAAAAGTAACAGCGCAAATACATTAACAATATACACAAGTTTAAAACATAAGAAGATAATAAAACAGAAGTTAAAACAAAGGTTTATACAACAGTAATAATATCAAACAACCACCAATGCCATTCAGTCAACTTCAAAGGTGTAGGGGGGGGGACCATCTTGAACCCCCCTCCCCCAAGTATTTATTTATACTAAATAGATAAATAGACCCATTTTTTGATTTTTCGCTTGACACACCCTTTAACAATTGTTTGAATTGGTCTATTCTAGATTTTGCCTCTTGAATGCCAATTTTATTTATTGTTTATTTACTTTATTTTTTATCTTGCCTTTCTCCTGACATAGGGACTCAAGGCAGCTAGCAACACACATGACAATGCAAATTAAAAACAAAGCAAATGCATGTAAATATGAGTATAATATTAAAAAAAATATTCATGTCACATAGAATAAAAGAACCATAGAGTTGAAAGAGACCTTTTGGACCATCCAGTCCAATCCCTTGCCAAGAAGCAGGAAAATCGCATTCAATTGCAGTCACGAAGCAATAAAATTAAAATACAACTAAAATTACAGTTAAAAATTTCAGACCCCACCTCAAATCTTACTCCCAGCATCCTCATAAGCATGCCTTTCATCCATGTTTTCCCCATGTTTTTGTGATAGAACCAATTAGGAAATGACATTTATAACCCGGGAACAAAAATCATGTTACAAATAGAATAATCAAAGTTCAATTTCAGACTGAGCTGGTCCTACCATTAGCCAGAATAAGCCATTCAAACGATAGCAGATCATGTGTGTCATGAAAGAGCAACACATTTTTTTTACTTTTTTCAATTGTTATCTATTAACCATTGGAATATATGGGATCTTGTGCTCCATGTGTCAAAAAAATGTCAATGGCTGCTATACATATTGTGTAGTACTCAAAGTCCTTTTACACTGCCATATAATCCACAATATCAAGGGAGATAATCTAAATTATCTGCTTTGAACTGGATTATCTGAGTCTAAAGGTTAAAGGTTTTCCCTTGACATTAAGTCTTGTCATGTCCAACTCTGGGGGTTGGTGCTCTTCTCCATTTTTAAGCCAAAGAACCAGCATTGTCCGTAGACACCTCCAAGGTCATGTCGCCACTGGCAGGACTGTACTGTAATACAATATAACACTAATAATACAATATAATAATATTAATTATATATTATATATTAAATGTAATATTACTAATAATATTACAATATATTTATATAGTACAATATAGTAATTTATTGCCAGTATTGTGCTATGCTAATAATATAATGTATGTAAATTTAATTTGTAAGCCACTCTGAGTCCCCTTTGGGGTGAGAAGGGCGGGATATAAATGTATTAAATAAATAAATAATAAATAAATAATGGAGTGCCATTACCTTCCCGCTGGAGCAGTACCTATTGATCTGCTCAGATTTTCATGTTTTCCAACTGCTAGGTTGGCAGAAGCTGGGGCTAACAGCAGGACCGCATCCCACTCCCTGGCTTTGAACCACTGACTTTTCGGTCAGCAAGTTCAACAGCTCAGTGGTTCAACTCGCTGCACCACTGTGGGCTCCTATTATCTGACTCTGCACTGCCATATAATCCAGCTCAAAGCAGATAATCTGGATTTTATACAACTGTGTAGAATGGGCCTCATTCAGCTATGGCATCCCAATTGTGAAATGGCCCCCCTTTGGTTTATTTTTAAGTGTTGTCAAATCCTTTGGGTCTCATTTATTAACCCCAAATACCATTGAACATAGTTTTCAAAACTTTTGACTTTCTTTTTAACCCATTACTTAAAAAAGATTTTATTTGAAACATTATTGTTTTTAACCCATTTTACTGGTTTTAATGTTGTTTTTTAGTTGCCCTGAGTTGGCTTTGATACAGTTTACAAGCATTTTAACAAATAATAAATGAAACTTGTGTCCTTCTATGAGAAGATGTTCACTACAAAAGACGAGAACACTATGTAACACAATTTGAGAAATGTTCTGGTACTGGTTTGAAAATGTTATTTTCTGTCTAATTATGTGGTACAGTAGAGTCTCACTTATCCAACATAAACGGGCCAGCAGAACATTGGATAAGCGAATATGTTGGATAATAAGGAGGGATTAAGGAAAAGCCTATTAAACATCAAATTGGGGTATGATTTTACAAATTAAGCACCAAAACATCATGTTATACAACAAATTTGACTGAAAAAGTAGTTCAATACGCAGTAATGCTATGTAGTAATTACTGTATTTACGAATTTAGCACTAAAATATCATGTTGTATTGAAAACATTGACTACAAAAATGTGTTGGATAATCCAGAACGTTGGATAAGCGAGTGTTGGATAAGTGAGACTCTACTGTAGTTATTTTTAAAATTCATTTTAGTGGCCGCCACAAACTCTGTTGTATTGGTTGACACTTGATGAGAGATTCATTGACAAACTAGAGCCAAATGTACTATAGCAGGTTGTCCCGTGAAAACAGTTTTTGCAGTTTAACAATGCTTGGTAATGTAGTAGGCAGTAGGGAAAGAGAGAGATTGCATTATGGATGGATAGACTCAATCAAGGAAGCCATTGCCTTAAGCCGGCACGACCTGAATTGAAAACAAGGGTGACTTGGAGGCCTCTCATTCATAAGGTCGCCATGAGTCGAAGTCAACTTGACGACCGTTAAGAACAAACATTCTTATATTAATAGACATGTTAGCTGGTATGAAATTGTTTGACACCACTGGCCTCTCCATCCATGCATGCTGTCATTTTTTTCAGCAGTTAATAATTCCGGCATCACCAACTGCAAACATTCAACCATCTCATGCTTACAAATGATCTACCAAATGTGAATTGGGATGGATTATGTGTCATTTCTTTGAAAGGCCTGCTGACAAATTATGAGTCATCTGTTTCTCTCTGTGTGTGGCATGCGGACACACGCGCATGCACACATGCACCAAACCTTTTAACAAAGTACGTTTGCAACCAACAGCTGGTTCTTTTTCATTGTTAATAATGATAGCTTTTAAATTCCAGAGTTCCAAATTGTTTTCTGGGTACACTTCTGGGTGCTCATTCATTATACTAATAAAACTCTCTAAACTGAGTCTCTTGAGCTCGAGGGTATTGTTACTTTTCAGACAGGTACAGTGACAGGCACAAATTTCCTATCTCAGAACAGTGCCACAGATACTATCGTTGGAGACAAAGAGAACAAAATGTATGACAATTGTTCCGTCGTCAAACAGAGAGATTTGTAGCTCTCTGCTAAATATGCGTCTCAGCAAACAGACTGTATTGTCCTAGGGCAATGCAAAGGCATTGCGTTTTCTTTGGAAATTTAGGGCCATCCATTCAGTTTGTTTCCCTTCAGTTCAAACTTCAGAGTTTTGTTTTTGCTGTTGTTTTGTGGTGGGGAAACAGATGGGGGGTAGCAGGTAGAATCAGGTCCAATTTGTCCATAAAACAACTCATAGATAACTCGATAATGCTTTCAACCAATCTTAGAAAACAGAGCAGTGCAATACCAATTGATGTTTGTGTGTGTGTGTGTCAGGAGCAACTTGAGTCGCTTCTGGAGTGAGAGAATTGGCCGTCTGCAAGGACGTTGCCCAAGGGACACCCAGATGTTTTGATGTTTTTACCATCCTTGTGGGAGGCTTCTCTCATGTCCCTGCATTGAGCTGGAGCTGATAGAGGGAGCTCATCCGCACTCTCCCCGGGTAGGATTCGAACCTGGCAGCTTTCAGGTCAGCAACCCAACCTTCAAGTCATGAGGCTTTAGTCCACTATGCCATCGGGGGCTCCACCAATTGATGTGTGAGTGTGTATTACCCCCTTAACATCTATATATATAAAAGGGTAATGAAATTTCGGCTTAGGACAAAACAACAAAACTACACATCCCAGAAACACTAAACTTGGCAGCACAACGCCTCATCTATGCCTCTATGTTCATACAACAAAAAGAAAAGAAAAATAAAGTCCTAATTAGAGGGATAGAAATAATTGCTTTCATCCAATTGCTGCCAGTTAGAAGGCTAAGCTCCGCCCACTTGGTCTCCTAGCAACCCATTCACCCCAGGGGACAGGCAGAGTTAGGCCTCACTTAGGCCTCTTCCACACTACCTATAAAATACAGATTATCTGATTTCCCATACCACCATACTTCACAACAGCAAAGCGTGGCCGGGCACAGCTAGTTTATTATAAAAGTTGAACAGATACTATAATTCATTGGTATGATTTAGAAATCTCACATAATTGATCAACAGAACATGTATGTTTGTTCCATTAGTTAAAAAAGCTTCCCCACCATAGAAAAACTAAGTTCAAGCCACTGGGAAACAGTTTTCTGTCATCCACTCAGCATCCCTTTCATTGAGATAAAGGCAAAGATTTTCAAACCTCTAGACTAGGGCTGGATCCACACTGCCATATAATCCAGATCTAGATTATCTGCTTTGAACTGGATTATTTGAGTCTAAATAAAGGTAAAGGTTTCCCCCTGACATTAAGTCTAGTCGTGTCCGACTCTGAGGGTTGTTGCTTATCTCCATTTCTAAGTCGAAGAGCTGACATTGTCCGTAGACACCTTCAGTGTCATGTGGCCATTGGCATGACTGCATGGAGTGCCATTACCTTCCCGCCGCATAGGTACCTACTGATCTACTCATATTTGCATGTTTTTGAACTGCTAGGTTGGCAGGAGCTAGGGCTGAAAGCGGGAGCTCATCCCAACCTGTGGCTTTGAACTGCCAACCTTTAGGTCAACAAACAGTTCAACAGTTTAAGTCGTTGCACCACCACTGTTTCAAAAACCATACAGCTAAAGAATAGTGAATAGACATCAGACGAAGGAATACAAGTTTGAAATAGAAATAAGCATAATGACATAATTCCAAGGAGCACTGGGTGGGATGATGATGATATTTATCATCATCAGCTAAGTATTCTCTGCTGGTGTTCCTACAATTTTCACTCTTTTTGATCTGGTCAGTATGGTCCTGGTAAACATCTTGGTTAGATTTACCTAATCTGCATTACCATTCTGCTCTGCTTAAAAAATTGCATACAGACTGAAGTCACTATCTTAGTCCTGCTTAGAGTACACCCATTTAATCAAGAGCATTTATGTACACCTTCAATAATTTGCTAAATTGGGCTTTTCTAGTTGGGAATAACCAAGAGGATGCCATCCATAAGATATCACACAGTGCATGGCAGATGTCACTTTAAGCTCAATTTAGATCAGTGGACCTTGACCTGTGAGTCCCCAGGTGTTTTGGCCTACAGCTCCCAGAAATACCAGCCAGTTTACCAGCTGTTAGGATTTCTGTGAGTTGAAGGCCTAAACATCTAGGAACCCACAGGATGAGAATCACTGATTTAGATGAAGTTTCAAAATTTAGATGGAAAATGAAAAAGGATAATTGGTTTTTCACTGTGCAGATATGAAAGAAGGTGGAGAGTCAGTTTGCGTTGTAACAGTGCTTTCCTTCCCCATTATTTTCTCCCATAGTTTCATACCCTAAAATTAAAGAGGTGCTTTGATTGAGCAGCATTTCTACCACAAAGTTTATTTTGTTAATTAGAAAAGTAGGATTGACTACTGGTGTGGCATTTCCCCTACCAGGGTTTGACTGTTGTCATTTATTTTCCCGGAGAAGTTATTCTAAGTGAAAAAAGATGATACCACAACCTCCTGAAATACACGGTAGCTGAAGTCTGTGTAACTGTGCATGTACTGCACATGGCAAGCCAAAGGGAATGATGCATTATAATGAATTATACCAAGGTTACTCAACTTATCCTGGCTCTTTTCTTACCACTACTTCTGGGCCCAATTTGAAATGTCTGTATGAATTTGCAAAGTCCACCATAAGGAAAGGCTGTGTTTTCTTAAGGACATTTCCCTCTTTCATTTGGAATCTATAATAGCAGCTCCAAACATCTGGTATCTCATTATCACCAGAGTCCAAAGATGGTGCCATGGGACCATTAAATAGCCGCCTCCAGGAAGCCAGAGATGAAAGGGGAAGCCTTTACTTTTGTTCTGTTTATTTATATGTCATTGTTATTCCATTGTATTGAATGTTTGCCTATCTGTATGCTGTAATAGTGTATTATTATTATTATTATTATTATTATTATTATTATTATTATTATTGACACAACAATATAGCATGACACAGCAAACAAGATAGATATGCTGGATTTCGTTTCACAAAATCACAAGTCGAACACTTCCCAAGTGTCTAGAACTGTGTGATGTATTTTCGGATGATGCGCACAGATCCTAGTAGGGTGGCCTTTTGCAGTTGGCAGATCGTAATTTTGTCAATGTCTATTGTTTCCAAATGCTGGCTGAGATCTTTTGGCACGGCACCCAATGTGCCCATCACCAACAGGACCACCTGTACTGGTTTCTGCCAGAGTCTTTGAAGTTCAATCTTGAGGTCCTGATAACGGCTGAGTTTTTCCTGTTGTTTTTCATCAATTTGACTGTCACCTGGAATGGCAACATCAGTAATCCAAACCTTTTTCTTTTCCACAACTGCGAGGTCTGGTGTGTTGTGTTCCAGAACTTTGTCAGTCTGGATTCGAAAGTCCCACAATATCTTTGCGTGTTCATTTTCCATTATCTTTGCAGGTTTGTGATCCCACCAGTTCTTTGCTGCTGGGAAGTGGTACTTGAGGCATAAGTTCCAATGAATCATTTGGGCCACATAGTTGTGCCTCTGTTTGCAGTCTGTCTGTGCAATTTTCTTACAGCAGCTGAGGAGATGATCAATGGTTTCATCAGTTTCCTTGCACAGTCTGCATTTTGGGTCATCAGCTGATTTTTCGATCTTGGCCTTAATTGCATTTGTTCTGATGGCATGCTCATGGGCTGCAAGGATCAGGCCTTCTGTCTCCTTCTTCAGTGTCCCATTCATGAGCAATAGCCAGGTCTTCTCTTTGTTAGCTATTATTATTATTATTATTATTATTATTATTATTATTATTATTATTATTATTATCTATAACCAACAATAACCCCATTTTTTTCAAATGGAGAAAAAATATTGGGGGGGGGGGGAGAGGGAGAGAGATGGGAACAATACATTTTGCTGCCCAAAGCAGCAAAGTATGCTTTCTATGACTCAAAGTGAATAAGCCATCCAAATAATAAGCTAATGAAATAGAAAAAAACCTATTTCCCAAACATTCCAATATACAGACCGTCCCTGAGTTACAAATATCCGACTTACAAATGATTCACAGTTAGGAATGGGGCTGAGACATCAGGAAGTGAGAGGAATCTACCCCTCAGAAGGGAAATTCAGTCAAGAATCAACAAAATCTATATTAACTGAAGCGATATCTTAGAAACATGAAATAGAAACTATATTTAATAATTTATATACAAGGGAAAGGACCTGATTCCAGTAAGTGAAATAGTAATATCAATTAAAATATCAACGAAGGCATATTAAAAATATTTCAGATAAGACACTGGTTCCAGTTCTGACTCCTGTTGGCACAGAAAACTGTCAGCATCTGTTGCCAGACAGAGATGATTTCTTGAGAGCCATGTGGTAAAGAAGCAAACCATCTGGGACCCAGCGTATGGACAATTTAGGAACCAGTAAGGCTGCTTGTGATTTACATTCTGAAATGCTTTTGATTATTGTGTGCTTTCTTTCGTGAGCTTTCCCATTAATTAAAGTGTCGCTTTATGGAAACATAGAACCAGTTGTGAAGCTAGATGCCAGGTTTCAAAAACTGTGCAACATGGGCGACGGTGTGGTGATAAGGCAATACGATAGGTTGAAGGAATACGAATGAGAGGCCCCTTCCCCACACTAAAGGTTGCCATTTTTATGGGTGGCTGAGAAGACAATTCTCTTCCAAGATTTATCCTGGATGAGAATGCCAATCTGGCATGCAGTAGAGAGACATGGTTGGGAGACTTAGGAGAGATATTCTCTACATGTTGTTCAACTAGATCTTCTGTATAGCAGCAGGTCATGGAAAGGGAGGGCAAGAAGGTGGAATTGTAGTGATTTGTTGAAATGCAGTGATTTAGACGAGGACCCCCAGGATTAAACCCTTGTGCCCACAGGACTGATGACTTGAAGGCTGGGCTGCTGACCTGAAGGTTTCTAGTTCAAATCCAACCCTGGGAGAGCACAAATGAGCTCCCTCCAGCTCCATGCAGAGACATGAGAGAAGCCCCCCACAAGGATGGTTAAAAACATCAAAACATCTGGGCGTTCCCTGGGCAACATCCTTGCAGACGGGCAATCCTTTCACACCAGAAGCGACTTGCAGTTTCTCAAGTTGCTCCTGACACACACAAAAAGTGATTTGGACCATATCATTTGAGAAGGAGGTGAAGATCAAATGTCAGTGACTTGAATTCTTCTCCATGTCATTCTACCTTGATAGATGTCAGTGACTTAAATTCTTCTCCATGTGATTCTACCTTGATAGATGTCAGTGACTTGAATTCTTCTGCATGTCATTCTACCTTGATAGATGTCAGTGACTTAAATTCTTCTCCATGTCATTCTACCTTGATAGATGTCAGTGACTTGAATTCTTCTCCATGTGATTCTACCTTCATAGATGTCAGTGACTTGAATTCTTCTCCATGTGATTCTACCTTGATAGATGTCAGTGACTTGAATTCTTCTCCATGTGATTCTACCTTGATAGATGTCAGTGACTTGAATTCTTCTCCATGTGATTCTACCTTGATAGATGTCAGTGACTTGAATTTTTCTCCATGTCATTCTACCTTGATAGATGTCAGTGACTTGAATTCTTCTCCATGTGATTCTACCTTGATAGATGTCAGTGACTTGAATTCTTCTCCATGTCATTCTACCTTGATAGATGTCAGTGACTTGAATTTTTCTCCATGTCATTCTACCTTGATAGATGTCAGTGACTTGAATTTTTCTCCATGTCATTCTACCTTGATAGATGTCAGTGACTTGAATTCTTCTCCATGTCATTCTACCTTGATAGATGTCAGTGACTTGAATTCTTCTCCATGTCATTCTACCTTGATAGATGTCAGTGACTTGAATTTTTCTCCATGTCATTCTACCTTGATAGATGTCAGTGACTTGAATTCTTCTCCATGTCATTCTACTTTGATAGATGTCAGTGACTTGAATTCTCCTGCATGTCATTCTACCTTGATAGATGTCAGTGACTTGAATTCTTCTTCTTGTCATTCTACCTTGATAGATGTCAGTGACTTGAATTCTTCTCCATGTCATTCTACTTTGATAGATCTCAGTGACTTGAATTCTTCTCCATGTCATTCTATCTTGATAGATGTCAGTGACTTGAATTCTCCTGCATGTCATTCTACCTTGATAGATGTCAGTGACTTGAATTCTTCTTCTTGTCATTCTACCTTGATAGATGTCAGTGACTTGAATCCTTCTCCATGTCATTCTACTTTGATAGATCTCAGTGACTTGAATTCTTCTCCATGTCATTCTACCTTGATAGATGTCAGTGACTTGAATTCTTCTCCATGTCATTCTACCTTGATAGATGTCAGTGACTTGAATTTTTCTCCATGTCATTCTACCTTGATAGATGTCAGTGACTTGAATTCTTCTCCATGTCATTCTACTTTGATAGATGTCAGTGACTTGAATTCTCCTGCATGTCATTCTACCTTGATAGATGTCAGTGACTTGAATTCTTCTTCTTGTCATTCTACCTTGATAGATGTCAGTGACTTGAATCCTTCTCCATGTCATTCTACCATGATAGATGTCAGTGACTTGAATTCTTCTCCATGTCATTCTACTTTGATAGATCTCAGTGACTTGAATTCTTCTCCATGTCATTCTACCTTGATAGATGTCAGTGACTTTAATTTTTCTCCATGTCATTCTACCGTGATAGATGTCAGTGACTTGAATTCTTCTCCATGTCATTCTACCGTGATAGATGTCAGTGACTTGAATTCTCCTGCATGTCATTCTACCTTGATAGATGTCAGTGACTTGAATTCTTCTGCATGTCATTCTACCTTGATAGATGTCAGTGACTTGAATTCTCCTGCATGTCATTCTACCTTGATAGATGTCAGTGACTTGAATTCTTCTCCTTGTCATTCTACCTTGATAGATGTCAGTGACTTGAATTCTTCTCCATGTCATTCTACCTTGATAGATGTCAGTGACTTGAATTCTTCTCCATGTCATTCTACCTTGATAGATGTCAGTGACTTGAATTCTTCTCCATGTCATTCTACCTTGATAGATGTCAGTGACTTGAATTCTTCTCCATGTCATTCTACCTTGATAGATGTCAGTGACTTGAATTCTTCTCCATGTCATTCTACCTTGATAGATGTCAGTGACTTGAATTCTTCTCCATGTCATTCTACCTTGATAAACTAGTTTGAATGTGCAGGGATGTGTTTGTTTGTTTTTTCTTGAGAGACTTCAAACTTATGATTGTCCAACCGCCATCTTAATGTGCTAGGATCATGCGACCTTGAGGTTGAGTAGTGATAATGTAGTGGTTTGAGTGTTGCAGTATGACTTTGGAGACCAACGTTGAAACCCCCATTTAGCCATGGAATCCACATCGAAACTCATTCTCTTGGCCTGAGAGTAAAACAACAAAACTTCCTCTGAACAAATATTTTCAAGAAAAGCTTGTCATAGGGTCACCATGTGAGTAGATCAATAGGTACCGCTCCGGCGGGAAGGTAACGGCACTCCTTGCAGTCATGCCAATGGCCACATGACCTTGGAGGTTTCTACGGACAACGCCGGCTCTTCGGCTTAGAAATGGTGAGGAGCACCAACCCCCAGAGTCAGACATGACTGGACTTAACGTCAGGGGAAACCTTTACCTTTTTTAAGGGTCACCATAGGTCAGAAATGACTTGAAGTATGGTTCTAGCTCTGATTTTAGCATTTTATATTCCTTTTCTTTCCACTTCTCTAAAAAAATAAATCAAGAAAGGTAACAAAGGTAGCAGTTATACATTCTGTTTTTTCAACAGCTGATTGCAACCACCCCCATGCTATTACAAGACTTCTCTTGGCAAATAAAATGACCTATTCTGCTGTTTTAAACAGTGTCTAAGTGGTGGGCAAGGCATACATAAAGACGTGCTGGAAAGCTCTTCAGTGTAGCCCTCTCCAATGCATTAAAGGGTCTTAACACGCCATTACCACAAAAGGCAATAGACTCCCCGTAGATCTCATCCTTTGATAAAGTGGATGATAGCCACAAATTTAACTGCCATCCGTACATACTTCCAGCCGCTGCATTACCAGGCAGGAAGTAATTGATGAACAAATTTCCACCATGTGGGAAGTATGGCATATGCATATAATTACATTCTTTGAAGGCAAGTGCTGCCCTGGGATTGTTGTTTGATAAGGGACTGTGTGAGAACAAGGTTTTACATCACAGTGTGCTGTCCTTTCTAACATAAATTTATAGATATAAATAAAATAGATAAAGACATGGCGAAGGAGCTGGAAGAAGATACTAGTGACACCCAAACACTTTGGTATTAGAGAAAGGCAGCTGACTTTGGACCAATTCTTATTGCTGGTACCATTTGGATGATGGCAAGTGCAGCCATTATGGTCTGTCACTTGTTTCTAAGCTTGAGTCTCCAACTCTTGTAGAATTAAAACACCCAGGGCTTGTGTATCTGAACCACACTAGGGTAGACCTTCTAGATGTTGAAGTTTGAGAACATTTGGGGATCCTGTCTTAAAAATCTAGTGTTCAGAGTGCTCCATATGGTTGTTATTTTCTATATCTCTATCTTACTGTTGCTCCTCTGTTCACTAATGATATGATATGTAGGGTTTTGCCAATATTCTTCTTGTATGATCTTTTAAAATCAGGTCCTTAATATTGATTGGTAAAAGCTCTGACCCCTCAATGGAATAATGCCTCCAGTTCCATTGAGAAGTCCTTTCACTCACATGTCTCCTTCTATTTCTTCTTTTCTTCCTCCAATGTGTTTTGTCGATGTTTGTTTGCACACGGATTCCTAGAAATCCGAGGAAAATTGAAAGGGCCAACAATTTAGAATTCAAAAATCTGGAGAATGAAATTGGTGTAACTATAATTTTAGAAGTAATATTTTCCTTAGGTTCTCGAGAATGGATTCACTTGTTCATATTTATAAATATAATTTGACTTTGGACAAGATCACAAAGTAGATAACACCTTCTATATATTGTTATTTTTGGAGTGCCCAGCAGAGGTCACTCCACACTCTGTACACAGAAAATTCAGATTCTGTGATCAGAATCTATTATTCAAATTAGGCATGTTTGCAGAAATACACTTATTTTCTGCAACTTGGATTTAAAACTCTAAGTGGGAGAAAGATACAGGTTCATAGTGAAGGTTGAATCTTTGGAAATTGGATAGAAAGTACAGGTAGACAGAATTTTCTGGCCATTTATGAGCTGTGGCGATTCTTATTAATCCTGAATTAATCAAAATCGCCACACTTCATAAATGGCCAGGAATAGTAATCCTGATCTCAAGTAGGTTGCTCCAGATCAGTGTCGCTGGAGTCTGCATTGCATGGCTCTTATCTGGGCTCTTTGTCTGGATGGAGGCTACCAGTCCAGCCTCATGGGATTGCCACCCTTACCTTGCCCCCAGGCATGGAATGGTCACCACTTGGCACCTCTAATGGTGATAATCAGAGTGACAAGTGATGTGGCAATGGGAAGGATAATGGCTTCGGTTTATGTTTATTTAGTTTTAAACTATATGTAAAGCACTGATTGTATTTTAATCTGTAAAGTGTTTTATTATGCTTTATTGTCTTATTATTATAATCTAATGATTATGCAGTGGAGGTGAAGAATAGATTTCAGGGATTAGATTTAATAAATAGAGTCCCAGAAGAACTATGGACAGAAGTCCACAACATTGTTCAGGAGGCAGCAACAAAGTACATCCCAAAGAAAAAGAAAACCAAGAAGGCAAGATGTTTGTCTGCTGAGACACTGGAAGTAGCCCAAGAAAGAAGGAAGGCGAAAGGAAACAGTGATAGGGGAGATACGCCCAACTAAACGCACAATTCCAGAGGCTAGCCAGAAGAGACAAAGAACTATTTTTAAACAAGCAATGCATGGAAGTGGAAGAAGACAACAGAATAGGAAGGACAAGAGACCTCTTCCAGAAAATCAGAAACATCGGAGGCAAATTTCAGGCATAAATGGGCATGATCAAAAACAAAGACGGCAGGGATCTAACAGAAGCTGAAGAGATCACGAAAAGGTGGTGAGAATATACAGAAGAACTGTATAGGAAGGATAATAATGTAGAGGATAGCTTTGATGGTGTGGTGAGTGAATTAGAACCAGACATCCTCAGGAGTGAGGTTGAATGGGCCTTAAGAAGCATTGCTAACAACAAGGCAGCAGGAGACGATGGCATCCCAGCTGAGTTGTTTAAAATCTTGGAAGGTGATGCTGTCAAGGTGATGCATGCCATATGCCAGCAAATATGGAAAACACAAGATTGGCCATCTTATTGGAAAAAATCAATTTATATCCCCATACCAAAAAAGGGAAACGCTAAAGAATGCTCAAACTTCCGCACAGTGGCACTTATTTCTCATGCCAGTAAGGTAATGCTCAAGATCCTACAAGGCAGACTTCAGCAATACATGGAGCGAGAGTTGCCAGATGTCCAAGCTGGGTTCAGAAAAGGCAGAAGAACAAGAGACCAAATTGCCAATATCCTCTAGATAATGGAGGAAGCCAGGGAGTTTCATCTACTTCGGCTTTATTGACTATTCTAAAGCCTTTGACTGTGTGGATCATAATAAACTATGGCATGTACTTGGTGGTATAGGGATACCAAGTCACCTTGTCTGTCTCCTGAGAAATCTGTATAAAGACCAAGTAGCCACAGTAAGAACAGATCACGGAACAACAGACTGGTTCAAGATTGGGGAAGGAGTGCGGCAGGGCTGTATACTTTCACCCTCCCTATTCAACTTGTACACAGAACACATCATGCGATGTGCAGGGCTTGATGATTCCAAGGCCGGAGTTAAATTTGCTGGAAGAAACATTAACAACCTTAGGTATGCAGATGATACCACTCTGATGGCCGAAAGTGAGGAGGAGCTGAGGAGCCTTATCACCAAGGGGAAAGAAGAAAGCACAAAAGCTGGGTTGCAGTTAAACGTCAAGAAAACCAAGATTATGGCAACTACACCTATTGATAACTGGCAAATAGAAGGAGAAAACGTGGAGGCAGTGACAGACTTTATATTTCTAGGCGCAAAGATCACTGCAGATGCAGACTGCAGCCAGGAAATCAGAAGACATTTACTTCTTGGGAGGAGAGCAATGGCCAACCTTGACAAAATAGTGAAAAGCAGAAAAGCATCACACTGGCCACGAAGGTCCGCATAGTCAAAGCAATGGTATTCCTTGTAGTAACCTATGGATGCAAGAGCTGGACCATAAGGAAGGCTGAGCGAAGGAAGAGAGACGCTTTTGAACTCTGGTGCTGGAGGAAAATCCTGAGAGTGCCTTGGACCTTGGCAAGAAGATCCAACCAGTCCATCCTCCAGGAAATAATGTCCAATGGCTGCTCACTGGAGGGAAGGATATTGGAGGCAAAGTTGAAGTATTTTGGCCACATCATGAGAAGACAGGAAAGCTTGGAAAAGATCATGATGCTGGGGAAAATGGAAGGAAAAGGAAGAGAGGCCGACCAAGGGCGAGATGGATGGACGGCATCCTTGAAGTGACTGGCTTGACCTTGAAGAAACTGGGGGTGGCGATGGCCAGCAGGGAGCTCTGGTATGGACTGGTCCATGAGGTCACAAAGAGTCAGAAATGACTAAATGACTGAGCAGCAGCATTGTCTTATTATGTTTTAATTGTTATTATGGAGCCCCCGTGGCCTAGGGGATAAAAGCCTCGTGACTTGAAGGTTGGGTTGCTGACCTGAAAGCTGCCAGGTTCGAATTCCACCTGGGGAGAGCGTGGATGAGCTCCCTCTATCAGCTCCAGCTCCATGCGGGGACATGAGAGAAGCCTCCCACAAGGATGGTAAAAACATCAAAACATCCGGGCGTCCCCTGGGCAACGTCCTTGCAGACGGCCAATTCTCTCACTCCAGAAGCAACTCCGGTTGCTCCTGACACGAAAAAAAATTGTTATTATTAAAGGTAAAGGTTTCCCCCGACATTAAATCCAGTCGGGTCCAACTCTGGGGGTTGGTGCTCATTCTATACAGAAAATGATGTTCTTCCACCATGCAAATTTTGTTCAGAATGACAGCATTTTCTGTGCAATAAACAGCATGCTTTGAGCAAAAGATATTTCTGTTAGAAAATGTTATTTTGTGCACAAAATATATGCACAAATTCTGCTTCGACATCAAAAATACACAGTTTTCCCATAGCAGAAGACTTTAAAAATATCCAACAAAGTTGGAGAAAATAAAACTGACAGATTTGTTCATTCAGGAAGAGGGATTTAACAATACAAATATATATTCAACCTTATTTGTCATAGCTGTGGTGCTTAATTCATGTTACTACATATTTTCCCCCTGAAAAGTTTCTCATCTTTATCACTTAAAAAGTGGTTTCCTCTTTCTGGGAGGAAATATATTTATTGAATTTAAACAATCTAGGTAGATTATATTTTTTAAAAAAGGTTTTGTTTTATAGTCCTAACTGAAATTTGCAAAACAAGGTAGGGTCATTATACCAACCCAGGGATGGGAGAAAGTTGGGTCCATTTTGTTTATTGAACTTAGCCAAAATTTGCAATATTCTTCAAAAATGCAATAAGAAGATTATATATATATATATATATATATATATATATATATATAGAGAGAGAGAGAGAGAGAGAGAGAGAGAGAGATATGATATAGATATAGATATAGATATAGATAGATAGATAGATAGATAGATAGATAGATAGACAGACAGCCAGACAGATGATAGATACACACACGATGAAGGGAGGAAACAAACTGACAAATGCATCAATCTCTCCATTAAGTAAACATGTGCTACTTTAATAAGATATTGGAAATTTCGCATCTTCCGTTGAATTTTACTATTTTTGAATGCTTAAGACACAACTTGCTAAGGCTGTCTGCTGTTGCCCTTTCCTGTGATTTCTGCAACTTTCTCAGCAGTGCCCTTTCCCACATCCCCTAAGGAATTCTTTCTTCTGCTGACCTTCTACACCACTTTTTCATGTTACTCATGAAATGCTATTGGATCTGCTTTGTGCAGCTCTGATGTAGGTTGGATAAGGAGGAAATATTGGTAGGGTTACCTGGATCATTCTCGTTCAGGTCCCTGTCAATTTTTCATGACTTCCTTCAGACATCTGTTTCATTCTCTCTCCTGCATTAACCTGCTTTTTCTTTTAAAAAAAAGCTGCTTGGAAACTGGTAGGCATTTTCTTCTCATTTTATCATAAATAAACATGTTTGTATGCATTTTACTGAAACCAATGGATTTTATTTGCATTTTATTGTGAAATATGTGTTTTATACGCATTGCAATCTGCCTTTCAAGCCAGAAAGTGCATTATACAATTCAGAAAAGTGTGATATTAGAAACATAATCTGTTCCAATCTAGGCAGTAGCTCAAGGACTGCAAATCTTGTCACTTCTAAATGCAGACTGAACAAAATTCTACATGCATTCTTGGTAGTCTTAAACTCTTTTTGGCTGCCCTTAACATTCTCTGCATGCCGGATTCTTCAAAAGCACTTTGCAGTTCTCTGACAGTTCTCTTTACTAAGTTCATCAATTCTGTTTGATGCTTGGAGATTGTCTTCAGAAGCAAAAGAAAAGAAGAGGACCCCTGCTAGATCAGGCCATAGCTCTGTTAGGGTGTTCCTTACCATCTGCAAGAAACACATGAACTACCTCTTCTGGCATCACTTCCATCATCCTACATGGACTATAATGATTTGGATGTGGAGGGTCTCCTGTGTCCTCAAAGTTATGTCTCATGAACACTCCCATAAGATGTAGAAAGAAAGCCCTTGTCTTTAGACTCTTCATCCTCCATGTGTTTGATCTGTACCAAGAATGAGGATAGGGGGCTGCATTGGGCCCTTAGGAGACCTTGAAGATCATATGTGCTCTCACCAAAAACAAAAATCAGAAAAAATTGGCCTCCCACCCCTGGGGGTATAAAAACATTTCTACCCATTTTGGGGCTTCAAGAAAAGGGTCTGGGCCTACAGCAAAGCAAGAACTCCATAAATTTATTTATTTATTTATTTATTTTCCAACATTTCTACCCCGCCCTTGTCACCCGAGGGGACTCAGGGCGGCTTACAACAACCGGCAAAATTCAATGCCAAACAGATCAATAAAACAGCAACACATTTAAAACCATTAACAACTATTCATAAAATGTAACACATAAAATACATAAAATACATTAGTCAGCTAAAACATATAGTTACTTAAAGCCCCTTTTCTACGGAACCATTGCACATAAAACCTAAATTCAGACCATGTCAATATATTGCTTATTCATTAAATGCTTGCGCACAAAGCCATGTCTTAACATTCTTCCTGAAGCCCAGGAGAGTTGCGGCCTGCCGGATGTTACTGGGGAGGGAGTTCCACAGCCGGGGAGCCATCACCGAGAAGGCCCTGTGAAGCAGGTGGGACTGAAAGCAGGGCCTCTCCAGATGATCTTAGTGTTCTTGATGGTTCATAGGAGGAGATACGTTTGGACACGTAAGTTGGACCAGAATCGTTTAGGGCTTTGTAGGTCAAAACCAGCACTTTGAATTGGGCTCGGTAGCATATAGGCAGCCAGTGGAGCTGGCTTAGCAGGGGGGTGGTACGCTCCCTGTATGGCTGCCACCCATTGTACTAATTGGAGCTTCCGGGCCATCTTCAAAGGCAGCCCCATGTAGAGCGCATTGCAGTAATCCAAACGGGATATAATCAGAGCGTGGACCACCGTGGCCAAGTCAGACCTCCCAAGGAACGGGCGCAGCTGGCGCATAAGTCTTAGTTGTGCAAATGCTCCCCTGGCCACTGCTGAGACCTGGGGCTCCAGGCTCAGCGATGAGTCCAGGATCACACCCAGACTGTGAACCCGTGTCTTCAGGAGGAGTGTGACCCCGTCCAACACAGGCTGTAACCCTATTCCCTGTTCAGCCTTACGACTGACCAAGAGGACCTCTGTCTTGTCTGGATTCAATTTCAATTTGTTCGCCCTCATCCAGTCAGACACAGCGGCCAGACACCGGTTCAGGACCTGAACAGCCTCCTTAGTGACAGGTGGGAAGGAGTGACAGAGCTGGACATCATCTGCGTACATGGTGTAAATGCCTCCCAGCCCACAAATAGATGTTTTGGAATATTTTGGGACAAAAATGTTCTTTGAAAACTTTTTGCAAAATCTTTCCTTTTGATCCCCTGGGGGAAATCAGTGGGGCAACTCCTTTAGAGTGAATTTTGGGTCATTCTTGATGCTCATAGGATTGCATTGATTGTACATTGTACTTTCCCCTCTTCTTACCTGTTCAGTAGGGAATGTCTGAATAGGGCTCAAGTGTCCATTTTCTCCAGAATCTTGCTTCTCAAACCAGTAAAATATGAAGATGATTCATGTAAACCTTGGGAAAGTTCTGCTGAAGTTTCAGAAACTCATATTCAGAGGTAATATATTCCTGAATATGGAGAGGAGTTTTTGAGACACAACACCAGTGATAGAGTTACAGTGTTCCCTCACTACTTCGAGGTTCACTTTTCACGGATTCGCTGTTTCGCGGTTTTTCAATAAACTCTAAAAGACTATTATAAATCATAAAAAATTACAATTTACAGTCTAAAGAAGGGAGGAAGGAGAAGCCAAAGGGAGAGAAAAGGAGCCCAAGCGGAGGAGAAGGAGGCGATTTATCAACACATGATTGGTTGATAAAGACTGAAAATAGTGTATAACTACTAAAATAATTTATAAATATTAAAATAAATATAGCATTCCTACTTCGCGGATTTTCACTTATTGCGGGTGGTCCTGGAACCTAAACCTCACGATAAGTGAGGGAATCACTTATCGTAAGGTTTAGGTTCCAGGACCACCCGCAATAAGTGAAAATCCGCAAAGTAGGGATGCTATATTTATTATACTGTATTATAGTATTTATTTAAATATAGTATTTAAAGATTTTTTTTTAAATGATGTTTTTAAAATGTTTTTTAAATTGTTGATTTTAGCCGGTTCTTGTAAGCCGCTCCGAGCCCTAGGGGAGTGGCGGCATATAAGTTTGAAAAATAAATAAATAAAATAAATACTACACTGTATTATACTATTCATAGAATCATAGAATCATAGAATCGTAGAGTTGGAAGAGACCTCACAGGCCGTCCAGTCCAACCCCCTGCAAGATGCAGGAAAATCTCATTCAAAGCACCACCGACAGATGGCCATCCAGCTTCTGTTTAAAAGCCTCCAAAGAAGGAGCCTCCACCACAGTCTGGGGCAGAGAGTTCCACTGCTGAACAGCTCTCACAGTCAGGAAGTTCTTCCTGATGTTCAGGTGGAATCTCCTTTCTTGTAGTTTGAAGCCATTGTTGTGCACGAGGACTCCAAGATCTTTTTCACACATACTGCTGTCGAGCCAGGCATTGTCCCCCATTCTGCACTTTGTTACCACGTTCCTATGCTCCCTTTATATCTTTTCTGCCCTTCTATGAGCTCAAGTTGGAAAAGTCATTTGTTTCCAACATTTCCCAGGATTCCCCAGCTGCTATGGTTATAGATGTTTAAGGGATTCTGGGAGTTGACGAGACAATTTATTTTGTGTGGATAGGGGCCCACTTACACACAAGTTGTGTTAATGAAATACCAATGAAATAAATAGAAATAACAGATCTTCAAACCTATTTGAATCCTCTTCTCCGTCTGATCTTTATTATTTAGCTTAAGTTCCTGGAGAGAGCTAAAAATTAAATTCTAATTAGCCAGGCTCTTTGTGATACATTTCCTATCAAATTCCATTTTTATTTTTATTTTTATTTTTATTTTAGTTCTAGCTGTCAAAAGCATTTTAGTTAGCTCATTATGAGATAATTATGAGATAATTGTGATTCCCCCTCCAAACTGTAGACCTACTGAAATGAATGGGACCTAAATTAGGCACAATTAAGTGAAGTCCCAAACACTCTCATGAGTCAGCTCTCAATTAGGATTTGCTGAGTGTTTCATCTCTGTTTCTTTTCATAAGAATTTTCCTGGTGAAGAAGGTAGAATCCTGTCCACATACAGAGAGATGCAAGAGGAAGGCAGAGACAACACCCCTCTGAACAACTCTTGCCATGAAAATCCTATAAGGGATTCACTTTAGGGTCACCATAACTTGGAAATTACTTGAAGCACACAAGAATTTTGGATTCTGTGCGTTCTTAGAGAATCCGACATTGGGAACAATGATTTTTTTTCTCATTTTACATTTCTTTTTTGTTAGTTTTTGTGAGTCTGAAAGCAAGCCGGAGTTGGGAAAGGGTTCCGCTTTGGTTCCAATAAACTTCTCACCTTCTTGCACTAACTACATAGAAACATCCTACTTTGTATTTTCGAATAGTCAAAGGGTAGGTTTTACTGAAGGCTTAATTTTGACCAGGACAGACTTAACTGAAGTTTCCCAGAACTACCTTTATAAACCTAATAATTGCTAAGGTAAAGGTAAAGGTTTCCCCTGACATTAAGTCCCGTTGTGACCGACTCTGGGGGTTGGTGCTCATCTCCATTTCTAAGCCAAAGAGCCAGCGTTGTCCGTAGACACCTCCAAGTTCATGTGGCCGGCATGACTGCATGGAGCGCCGTTACCTTCCTGCCGGAGCGGTACTTATTGATCTACTCACATTTGCATGTTTTCGAACTGCTAGGTTGGCAGGAGCTGGAGCTAACAGCGGGCGCTCATTCCGCTCCCAGGATTTGAACCTGGGACCTTTTGGTCCGCAAGTTCAGCAGCTCAGTGCTTTAACACACAATTGCTAGAAAGGAAGAAATAAGACACTTTGTAGCCATTTATTTTTTTAAAAAACCAATTTATCTGTACTCAAATTTCTAAAGTACTGCTTCCTCCTACTCTCATGCCCTCTTTGTCTTTTTCTTCCAAAAATCATTTATTTTTGAAAACGACGAAGAGAAAACGCAGCAGGGGATTTTCTCGTTCCAGATTCTTGGCTCAAAAAATGATGGAGCAGCATAGATTCATATCCAGCTCAGACTGTTTGTGTGGGGGATGTATGTCTAAGTGTATACATATAATCATTTCATATCTCCATGTTTGTGCATACATGTGCATGCATTTATTTGTACACGTGTATGCAAAAACATGAACAATCTGAAATCTGTTGCCAGTTCAGTGTCCAGTGCTTTCTTAAAATCTGGTTCAGTCATTAAGAGTTAGGCATTAAGTACCAATCATGATTTTCTCACTGCTTGTCATTCAAAGACACACACACACTCACATATGCACAGAAGACCTATTTACCTGTTCGGAAAATAAGACAGAAATCTATGCTAAACAACTTGGTCCAGAGCAACGTGAAAGGATTATTCCTTCCCATTTCTTTATGGAGAGAGAGAATAAATATAATTTAATTTAATCTACTTGCATCTAGTCAGGAGATGCATCCTACTGCAGCACTGATGGGGAGAAAAGGAGGAAGCTGTTCAGGATTTATTCTGTGAAAAATCCACAGGTCATGAAGTAAACAGCATTTTCTCTGCAGAAAACATGCTTTCCGCTCAGAAAATAGAATTTGTGTACAGAAAAATGCCCTTTTCTGCACAAATGTATATCGTGACTTTAGTAGAATTAATCGTAAATTCTTGTCTGCCTGGGATTCTCTTTGACAGAGTTTCCCCACACTTGGGCCAAATATCTTTCATCTGGGATCCAAATATTTCTGAATATCCTTTCCTTTCCTATTCAGAAGCATGTGCTCTTAAATCAATCCTCTCTCTCCAGTGCATTTTCTTTAAAATAGGCACCCCAGGATTCCCAACCAGTTTTATTTGGTTGGTTTTACGAATAGACCTTTCCCAGATCTCACATTATTATTTGAACCAACTCTTCTGATTCTATGTCAGCAGAACAAGCCGGAGCCGATGCAAAAGAGACACACATTTTCAGCTTTCTGGAAGGGTGTGAGGCAGTTGGTTGTGTGTTGGGGTGGAGAGCGAATGTCCAAACGGAATCCAATTTACATGTTAAGGGAAGGGATTGGAGTTGTAATGAGATCTGATATCTCTATTGGTATAGGATAGTCCTGGCTTTTAATAGATTATCCTGGTGTCCATATAGATATTTACTGAGACATTGATTTCCTACTTTTTTTGTCCCAGGGCTCCATTCTATTCCCTAATGCTGATGGGCAGAATGAGAAGCCAGCGCTCATTACCACGGCTGACGTATAAATCAAATGCATGGCAGGGAACCATGGAAGTGATATTCAGGCTCTCCCACAACTGCAAGGGATGAGACACAAATGGCAAATATTCTTCTGTCTGCATAGAAAAGCAGTAACCCTGCTCTCATTAGGCACTGCAGGTTTTCAGATGTTCTCTCTCAACTTGCCCATAGCTCTTTTGGAGGATAATCCAAAAAACACAAAATTAAGTCCTAGAATTTCTCAGAAATATGCAGTTGAGCTTTCCACTCATCCATCATCACCACCACCATCCTTGAAAAGCTAAAGCAATAGAATAATTAAAGAGTGGCCGGGCTGTGGTGCAGGCTGGTGAGCAGCTGCTGCAATAAATCACTCTGACCATGAGGTCATGAGTTCGAGGCCAGCCCGTGGCGGGGTGAGCACCCATCAATTAAAAATAAAATATAGCCCCTGCTTGTTGCTGACCTAGCAACCCGAAAGATAGTTGCATCTATCAAGTAGGAAAGAAGGTACCACTTATAAAAGTGGGGAGGCAAGTTTAACTAATTTATGACTTGGAATGAGGAAGTGAGGAAGTGCCATCAGAGTGGATGATGAAGCAGCTGCTCCCCCTGTGACCAGAATCGAACATCCCCTCAGGAGAAAGTTAAATTGCCTCTGCGTCTGTCTGTCTGTCTGTCTCTGTCTCGGTTCGATGTGTTTATGGGCATTGAATGTTTGCCCTGTATGTACATAATGTGATCCGCCCTGAGTCCCCTTTGGGGTGAGAAGGGCGGAATACAAATACTGTAAATAAATAAATAAATAAATAAATAAATAAAACAAGGGTAGAGATTGTGCCTCCTTCGTATTGCTGGCTGCACAGGTGCACCATTCCGATATCACACACAATAACAGGTGCTCTCAAAGGCCCCATCTACGCTGCTATATAATGCAGTTTCATAATGTAGCTTAACTGCATTGAACTGCATTATGTGAATCTACACTGTGATATAATGCAATTGAATGCAATTAAACTGCATTATGAAGCTAAATGATATGGCCACAGAGCCCCATGGTCAGCCAGGAGTGGTGGAAGCAGCTCTGCCATGATCCATTGATGGGTCCAAGGAAAGGATGATGGCATGTGTCCCGCCTGGACAGAAGATTGGACCATATTGGACCCAATCCAGTTGTTTGGATTGTCCTGAAGATGGGGAATACATTAGAGTTTTCGGGAAACTTTGTCTGAAGAGGGACTGAGCTGGTTCAAACCTAGAAACCCTAGGATATTCTCCAGAAGGAGCCAGCACCATGAAGGCAACCAGCTTTCCATTCACTATGACTCCAGGATTGTTGGCCTATGTTGACAAGTCCTTAATTATGTTCAAAGCAAAGTAAATGTAAAGGTTTTCCCCTGACATTAAGTCTAGTCGTGTCTGACTCTGGGGGTTGGTCGCAGGTTCAAATCCCGGGAGCGGAGTGAGCGCCTGCTGTTAGCTCCAGCTTCTGCCAACCTAGCAGTTCAAAAACATGCCAATGTGAGTAGATCAATAGGTACCACTCCAGTGGGAAGGTAATGGTGCTCCATGCAGTCATGCCGGCCACATGACCTTGGAGGTGTCTATGAACAACTCCGGCTCTTCGGCTTAGAAATGGAGATGAGCACCAACCCCCAGAGTCAGACATGACTGGACTTAACGTCAGGAAAACCTTTACCTTTACATACATATATATACATATATATACATATATATACATATATATATATATATATAAAAGAGTGATGGCATCACGGCAATTCACAAAACAACAAAAGTACAGGCCCCCCAACCTCAAAATTTGACAACACAACCCATCATCCACGCCTCAAGGTTGATACAACAAAAAGAAAAGAAAAATAAAGTCCTAATTAGAGGGAGAGCAATAATTTTTTTTATCCAATTGCTGCCAGTTTAGAGGGCTAATCTCTGCCCACTTGGTTGCCTAGCAACCAAGGGACAGCCAGGTTTCAGTTAGGGGACAGGCAGATTTAGGCCTCACTTAGACTTCTTCCACAGATTATCTAATTTGCACTGGATTATATGGCAGTGTAGACTCAAGGCCCTTCAACACAGCTATATAACCCATTTATAATCTTGTATTATCTGCTTTGCACTGGATTATCTTGACTCCGCACTACCATATAATCCACTTCAGTGTGCATTTTATACAGCTGTGAAGAAGGAGCCTCATATAATCCAGTTCTGAGCAGATAATATAAGATTAGAAATATACAGTAGAGTCTCACTTATCCAACGTAAACAGGCCGGCAGGATAAGTGAATATGTTGGATAATAAGAAGGGATTCAGGAAAAGCCAATTAAACATCAAATTAGGTAATCGTTATACAAATTAAGCACCAAAACATCATATTATACAACAAATTTGACAGAAAAAGTAGTTCCATGTGCAGTAATGCTATGTAGTATTTACAGTAGAGTCTCACTTATCCAACACTCGCTTATCCAACGTTCTGGATTATCCAACGCATTTTTGTAATCAATGCTTTCAATATATCGTGATATTTTGGTGCTAAATTCATAAATACAGTAATTACTATATAGCATTACTGTGTACTGAACTACTTTTTCTGACAAATTTGTTGTCTAACATGATGTTTTGGTGCTTAATTTGTAAAATCATAACTTAATTTGATGTTTAATAGGGTTATCCTTAATTCCTCATTATCCAACATATTCGCTTAGCCAACGTTCTGCCGGCCCGTTTATGTTGGATAAGTGAGACTCTACTGTACTGTATTTACAAATTTACCACTAAAATATCACAATGAATTTAAAACACTGACTACAAAAACATTGATTATGAAAAGGCAGACTGCGTTGGATAATCCAGAACATTGTATAAGCGAATGTTGGATAAGTGAGATTCTTCTTTAATATGAAATAATTACTGGGATAGAATAATGCAGAACAATATAATCTCTAAAACCAGGACAGCAAATAAACGGGAATTCCACACAGGAAACAATCAGGGCCAGCTAACACCTCCCAACAAAAAATTCACTCAGGCAGGAAACAGCCAGGCTTTAAAGCTGCAAGGCCATTACATCCTAATCATTTTTCCTAATTGCAGCATTCATACTTGCCTCCAACAAACAAAAAAAACCATTCAGAAATATTGTATATTCACAACCTTTAGGAAATAATATCCCGTGATGGCGCAGCGTGTTAAAGCGCTGAGCTGCTGAACTTCTGGACCGAAAGGCCACAGGTTTGAATTGGGGGAGCAGAGAGAGCCCCCACTATTAGCTCCAGCTTCTGCCAACCCAGAAGTTCGAAAACATGCAAATGTGAGTGCATCAATAGGTACTGCTCCGGCGGGAAGGTAACGTCGCTCCATGTAGTCATCCCACATGACCTTGGAGGAGTCTACGGACAACGCCGGCTCTTCGGCTTAGAAATGGAGATGGGCACCAACCCCCAGAGTCAGACACGACTGGACTTAATGTCTGGGGAAAACCTTTACCCTTTACCTTAACTACCACCAATTCCTCAATGCTTTATTTCCCATACCACCAGACTTCGCCACAGCAACGCGTGGCCAGGCACAGCTAGTATATATATATATAGGAGACCTTCTTCCCACAGCATCAACCTCCTTCTCCAAAGGCATGCGATCCAGCTTCTGGTTCATAGGATGCCATTACAGAAACCGCGGCATCACAGGCTAAAGATAAAGGTAACCGTTTACTGCTCTGGGAAAAGCTTGCAAGTGCTGAAGAACAATGACATTTCCCCTCTGTTCTACCCAAGAATCCTTTCTTCAATTGTACTTGAAAGCTTGGCTGAAAGTTTGAGTTGAACCAGACAAAGGTTTAAGTTAAAATGCCAAGAAATTTTTATCATTAGAAATACAAATTACCCTGCGCTTTTCTCTACGACGCATACAAAGTGACTGAGGAATCTTTCCTCCTTTTCCATTAGCATTCCTGGGGCAGAGTTAGTTTAGAACTGTCCCCAGCTTTAACAGGTTAAATGCTGATTATACCATTGTCTTTTATTTGTGGCATAAGGCCTGCTCTTGCAA
The DNA here is from genome assembly GCF_035594765.1 of Anolis carolinensis. Classification (NCBI taxonomy): domain Eukaryota; kingdom Metazoa; phylum Chordata; class Lepidosauria; order Squamata; family Anolidae; genus Anolis; species Anolis carolinensis. The sequence goes on from NW_026943820.1 coordinate 16,961,031, forward strand.
GCCGAGTCGTCATGCAAAACTGCCAATTTCTAGGAATCTCCGTTGTTTAGAAAACAAGGCTATCCAAACACTATAATTACAATATGCACTAGCAGGCATAACCCTATATTAATGCGTGAGCTCCGGATACATTCGTCAAACAGAGTTTCCCCCCCTTCCTTCTCCCCTCTTTGCCTTCTTCTCAGGGTACTTTTAAGTTCAGGGACGGAGAACATGTCTTCATTAGAAACATTAACATTCACAGGCTGTAGTAAATTTTGACAGTGAAAAGGTCTCTGTAACCTTTAGTTGTGCAGAAATTTACTTCCCAAGAAAATTACAGCTGGCACTGTCTTAATTAATGCTAGCTTTCTTTTCTGGAAATTGTGGGCTTGTCAGTAAAAAAAAATCAGGGTGAAAAAAAATCCACGTTTAAAAGGCTGGACACAAAAGGCGGCTACAAATAAAACCCAGCGGAAATTTCATAATATTGCTCTGTTTGGGGTTTGGGTTTCTCTTCACCCCTTTTTCTTTTCTTCTTCTTCTTTCTTTCTGACAGTAGAGATATGAAAAGATCTTGCTTGATTTTTACCAAATGGAGCAACATTCTTGTATTGGAAGAATCGTTTTGCATCTTCTCCCTGCCTCCCACAATTAGGTTCATTTTTTTTTCCTTCTATCATTGCGATACATAGGGTTTGCCCCCAAACCCTGGTAAATCTATGTTTCCAAAAAATAACAGCATACATTAAACAGTGTTTTCTTAAACCTACCTGGTACCATGGAGCTAAGTATATGGTACACTCACATTCTTTACATTACGCACTCCATCACGCTCTCGACATTTTTTGTCCAGTTCTTTTGGCTTGTGTTCAAAATATTGGCTTGTGTTCAAAATATTTACACACAAAACTGGATGGAGAAATTTTATATATAAACAGGAGAATTGTCCATCATCATAACCCATCAAGTAGTGCTAGCCATATCTCTTTTTAAAATATAAGTTTCCTTGCAATGAACTAGTGACATGCATGGCTGATGTTTGAGGAATGCAATTTTTGGCAAAATTCAAAATAACCGTATTTGCCCCTCTTAGAGTAAAATGTGGAATGGAACTCAGTGAAAAAAAAGTTTTGCATTCCTCGGTTTTGTTTTGATGTAGCCTTTGGCAGTATAAACGTAACAAATATGTATTTAAATAATATTTCAAGAGGGAAGCATACCTTAAACTTTGAAAAATATTGAAATATGTAATTGTATAAGGAATTTTAAAATGAAGTTCATGGAATTATAGATAAAGCATGCAGAACTGACATGGATGGAAATAGACAGGTCCATCTGTTCCTAATCTGGGTTGAGTCCTACCTGTTGCCCTTTTCCCACTAAGTATCTATTTGGCAACATTTCAGCATTTGATAAAGGGTTATTTGTGCAGGATAAGAGGCCTGAATATGGACATTATGGACATTTGTTTTTAAAGCCTCACTCATTCCCAGGAAAGTGTTCATTGGTAGGCAAATTTGACCAGATTTATTCTGAATGTTGCAAATAATTGATCTGAACTAAATTTCTGTTTGAATAAATAAATAAGATTACACGTGCATATAAAACATTTTGATAAATAAATAAGACAAGGCAATATATAACCATGTTAGTCTGGATCAATATGCAAAGGGATTAGCTGAGAGATTAGCTGAGAGAAAGATGTTGCCTCCAATATAGGCATTTCCATGTTGCTAAAGAACATCATGTCCATCCCTTTTGCTTTCACTAGGTATGTTGTGACAAGCTTTGAGAAGAGGGCTGAAGGCATCATTGCTCACGCTCCTCATTCTCCAACCACTTGGAAATGTTTTTGGGGGAGCTACACATCTTTAAAGGTAGCTTTTTGAGTGGCAGCATTAGGAGATGTAGCTATGAGACATTGTGACACCTCCATAGCTGTGTCTCCCAATGCAATAATATCTCAACTAAGTTTTTTTGAAGTGAAATTGTGAATGGGTCCTTTAGCCCATTTAAAAAGCCAAGTGCATTCCTGGGAGACTACCCATATAACCCAGAATATCAAGGCAGAAAGTACACAATACCTGCTTTGAACTGAATTATCTGAGTCCACACTGCCATATAATCCAGTTCAATGTGGATTTCATACAGCTGCGTGGAAGGGGCCTAAAAGTGTCAAGAGCCTTGAGATTGCTTGGGATCGATCCCAGGGTAACTCTTTGCTCACCCCACTTTACAGTGATAGGCTTTTGTTGTGGATTAAACCCTTCTTTCTTCTTCCCAATACTCCATGCCAGGAACGCTGTTGGTGTTGATGCATCAGTTCCAGGGACTGCAGAGCATGGTATTATGGAGTTGGAAGAGATCACAAGGGCCATCCAATCCAACCCCCTAGCACGCAGGAAAATACAACCAAAGCACTCCTGACTGATAGCCAGCCACCAGTCTCTATTTAAAAACCTCCAAACAAGGACGTTCTGTCATCCTCTGAACCAGTGTATCCCAGTGTCAAACAGCGCTTACTGTCAGGAATTTTTTTCCTAATTTTTAGTTGGAGTTTGAATCCATTACTCCATGTCCTAATCTTTGGAGTGGCAGAAAACATGTTGGCTCTCTCCTCAACCACATTCTTCAAGACACTCTTGGAAAATGGTGTCTTGGTGAAGAAACAGAGCAATTACAAATCTTCATCCATACCCATGGGACATTGGCTCAGGGATTCCCGGACTTTCAGGTTCAAGGAGCTTTGCTTTTCTGATGAAGTCTGAGCCTGGTGCCTTTTGTGTTTCTTCCATGGTTTCTTTATTCCCCGAGTTTGTGTTCAGATTGCAACATGGTGATGACAAGCCCCCAGAGTACTCAGTAATGCGGGTCTGCTCAATATGTGACCAAAATATGCAACAAGTCTTGTGTGTTGATAAACTTGGCACAAGAGCACCTTCCCCTGTTCTGGTATTCTCCAGCTGTTTTGGACTTCATCTCTCATAATCCCTTTCCATTGGTCATTTTTAACTGAGACTGAGGCAACCTGGTGCCCAAAACAATTTGAGTGCACTAGGTTGGTGAAAACTGGCTTGTATACTGCCTTCTCCATTCATTCCCTAAACTGCTTTTCAGCACTTACATTATAGTGCGCCATTGAGATTGACCTTCCACCTCCTACCTTCCTTGTTAGTTTTCTTAGGAGGCCATAAAGAAAGCTGTGGGATTTGGCTAAGGTGAGCTATGGGGCTTGTGGATTTAATTTGCTATCATTGTCCTTTTGATTTTTTTGTGGGGACTACTCCAAAATAATTGTTACACCCCTAGGCAGCGAGAGCACTGAAAACCAACACAGAGGCCAATAACAATATAATATCTTTATTAAAGCAAATAAAGTTCCAAAAGGAAATAAGCAGCAAAGTTGAATAAGCAATTGATCTTTCAGGAAAGATCAAAATTAGTCCAATAAGTGAAAGTCTTATGTCCAATATTAAAGTCCAAAGTCCAGAAACCGAAACACACTCAAACTCGGCCTGAATATTGAGTGAGGAAAAGGAGCAAAGTGGCAAAGAAGAGTTATCTGGAGTAGATGTCCAAAAGCAGGATTTCAGGGCAAGGCATGAACTGGATGTGCAGGAGCTGAAACGCAGTCCAAACTTGGGCAAGGAGGTAGACCGGCACCCGGTCTACTCAAGAATAAGCGCACCTTCAGGCCGCCTGGGTTTCAAGAGCTAGAGACGATGATGCTTCTCAGTAAGAAGTAAAGTTGACACCGCAAAGGAAAGTTCCCAGTGCAATACTTTTATTGCAGTTCATAAGCTCCCCCAAACCAGGTGCCTGACTCCCCAATTCTTCCCAAGAGAACTAAGCTTAGCCATAGTCACCATGCTCTGCTAATCTGGCGCTTCTCCTCAAGCTTTTTCTCTGCGATCTCTCTGTTTTCAAAAAGGTCCTGCGATCAAACGCTACCCCGTCCGGAGAATCTGGGAGAGCCGGCACTGTTTCAAGGGCATCCTTAATTGGTGCTGGCTCAGCAATGTCAATAGAAGGCATCTGGAAAGGAGTTGAATCTTGCTGACTTGGAAGAAAACCAAAGTCTTCTTCGTCCTGGTCAGCAATAGTCACAGGGTTAGGGGCCAAAGGTGCCTGAGGTATCACAATAATGGGAGTTCCAATCCAAAAAACATTTAGAGGGCTACAGTTGCTCAGCTCTGATGTATGTATCTCTCCACTTTCCATAACTGAGCAAAGGTGCTTTACCTTCCTGTTTTCACATCATACCCTATCTATCTATCTATCTATCTATCTATCTATCTATCTATCTATCTATCTATATCTATCTATCACCTATCTCAGTATTGCTGTGCTTCTTACAACATACATCCACAATATTTTTATCACATGGTACTCAGCGTCAATAATAGGTATCAGCTTTCAGACATTTTAGGTTAAGTTTTCAAAGCAGCACTTTAAATTAAGGTGTGATGCTTAAATGCTTTATGCACAGCTGCGGAATGACTAGAAGGTGCCACAGCAGGTTTCCCTTAGAAACCTGCTGCAAGCTACATTATAAAATGCATTCCCAATAAAACCTTAAAAGAGGCTGTGGCGGGGGCAACTGTACAATGAGCTCTTACAAGGAAAACAAGGCTTAAGTATTGTTCTGCTAGTTCAGGAGCGGCTTGGATGTTTGCTTTTAATGGTTCCATTTTTACAAGCATGTTAGAGGAGGCAATATAATTTAACAAATAATGAAATATTCATAAAGACTGCCTTAATATGAAAGTGTTACAATGTTTGCTTAAGTGTGTGCCCTTTTAAGGAATGTGTTGCATAGCCTGAATATAATCTAAAGAGCAGAGGAAGGGAACAAGCAGAAAACAATGGCCTTAAGATCAGAAGGATAACAGCAAGGAGAGTAACAACACATTTGTTCACACATTTTTCTCTCTTTATTTATGTTTTCCGTAGCAGATTTTGGAAATCTGGACTTCCCTGCACAGACAGATAGAGAGAATGGACAGAAAAACAACAAAACTCATGACCATTCGTCATTCACTGCACCCTCGCAGTGATGTTGACCGGCTATATCTGCCTAGAAGATCTGGTGTCAGAGGACCCTTACAAGTAAACAAGCAGTCAAAGAAGAAGAACATGCCCTGGCAGAATATGTAAAGCAAAGTGAAGAACCTGCTTTGATTGAAGTCAAAAATCAGAAACTCCTCAAAGCACAGCAGACACAAAACCAGTACAAGAAAACCGCACTACAAACTAGAGCTGACAGCTGACACAACAAAGCATTGCATGGAATGTTCCTTGACAAAATTGAAGGAAAAGCTGACAAGGACAAGACCTGGCTCTGGCTCACGAATGGGACCCTGAAGAAGGAGACAGAAGGCCTGATCCTTGCAGCCCAGGAGCAAGCCATCAGAACAAATGCAATTAAGGCCAAGATCAAAAAATCAGCTGATGACCCAAAATGCAGACTGTGCAAGGAAGCTGACAAAGCCATTGACCACATCCTCAGCTGCTGTAAGAAAATCGCACAGACTACAAACAGAGGCACAACTATGTGGCTCAAATGATTCATTGGAACTTATGTCTCAAGTACCACCTCCCTGCATTAAAGAACTGGTGGGATCACAAACCTGCAAAAGTATTGGAAAATGAACACGCAAAGATACTGTGGGACTTCCGAATCCAGACTGACAAAGAACACAACACACCAGACATCACAGTTGTGGAAAAGAAAAAGGTTTGGATTATTGATGTTGCCATTCCAGGTGACAGTCGCATTGACGAAAAACAACAGGAAAAACTCAGCCGCTATCAGGACCTCAAGATTGAACTTCAAAGACTCTGGCAGAAACCAGTACAGGTGGTCCCGGTGGTGATGGGCACATTGGGGGTCGTGCCAAAAGATCTCAGCTGGCATTTGGAAACAATAGACATTGACAAATTTACGATCTGCCAACTGAAATGGCCACTACTGGGATCTGCGCGCATCATCCGAAAATACATCACACAGTCTAAACGCTTGGGAAGTGTTCGACTTGTGATTTTGTGATATGAAATCCAGCATATCTATCTTGTTTGCTGTGTCATACAATGCCATTGTGTCAATAATAATAATAATAATAATAATAATAATAATAATAATAATAATAATAAAAACCTTATTTATATCCTGCCACCATCTCCCAGAGGGACTTGGGGCGGCTCACAGAACACTCAAAGTGTGACATACAAAATACAAGAAGTGCAAAACAAAACATAGACAGTCAAGCACAACATCATAAGTTCATAGTATCCCCTAGTAAAATCAATAAAATGCAGCAATTGCTGTAGGTAAAACAGCAGTATTCAATCCCAGAATTATAAAGATTTCTGAGAATATAAGAATCTAAAGGTCCTCATATGTATTATTAGAGAGTCTAGACATGATCGAAGACTTGTTGGAAAAGCCAACAAAAAGTTGGACCCAAAGCGTATAGGGCATTATAGGTAATAACCTAGGGATTATGGGCATTGTAGTTAATATCAAATAATTCTGTGACTTTGTCTTTATTCCACACAGCTTGGCAGAAAGGTTTCATAGAAATCAATCAAACAATTAAGTAAATGCTTACCTAGCTGAATATTATTTTATTTTCTATGATCATTTATACATTTATGAGCACAATTCAATGTAGTGGTTCTTGCATTGCCCTAGAATTCCTTAATATAGACCGAGCTCTTTGTGGCCCTTGTGATCTCTTCCAACTCTTTGATTCTATGATTCTACATTCAGGTTGTATAACATCAATCTCTGCATATAGAATGCACCGCACAACCCTTATTTCGAGTGACAAGTGAACACACAAATCTACATGCACATCAAAAAGCTCATGCATACACATGCATCTCTGTATACACAATGATACAACATAAACCTTCACAACCTTGAACTGAACACAAATGTTCTGCATCTGATGTTCTGCAAATTCCAGACAATTCCACAGAGGAATATGCATATTGTGTGTGTATATATATGAGACACCAGTAGGATTCTGATTATGGTGTCCTAAAGATACATTGGAGATACAACTTCCATCATCATTATCAAAGAGGCACCAGCTTGAGAAAGCCAATCTAAATGGTTACATCAAATATTAAGGAGCACAGCTTCCTATTACCTATCTACCTGCATGTTTTCTTCAACACTGGAAACCTTTCTATACATCCCCACCACTTTCTGAAGTTCAGGTAATGAACATATGATGTAGCATGACCTTTTGAATCAACTGTGGTATACTCTCTCCTGGAAACATAACTTGATACAAGAGGTGTTTGCATTTTTGTCATCAAAATATACTGCTGTACCTATTTGTGAATAGTGCATTTTCTGCCTAATTTTAATTGGGTTTGTATCTTTGTGACACACTCATACACATATTGCTTTTATCCTATCTGCTTCAAGCCATCTGAGATTAGAAGGGATTTGTGTAGTGAATATTAGTCAAATATGGAAACTAAAGGCCAAAATATGCATTATTTTATTTTAAAAATAAACAATGAATGCATACAACAGCAATGCTAATAACTTCCCATTTCTGGATTGTGAATTCATGATTTGGGGCTGTTTTTGAAATATAAAAGAACCACATCAGAGATAGTAGTCTTGCATGTTTACTAATTTGCCACAAAGTTGTGGTTATATTAATTGCCGCAGTGTTTAGAAGATTTCTCTTGGATTTTTAGCACTGGGTATGAAGAGGGTCTGTTGAGCCATTGCTCTTATTTCCTTTAATTTCCTCCCAGCTGCTTATATCTGTTTGGTGACAAGATCCCAATTCCTCTCACTGTGTATATTAGACAAATCCCTCCTAAGCCTGCCTCTCATTTTAAACAGGCCTTCATCTCTAGAAGGAGAGGACATAGGGACTAGTCTTATCATATCTGAATGTGCAGCTCTGTGAAGTATGTCCTTCCTATTTCACAATGAAAATGGGTGGAATCTTTATGTGAAAACCCACTACCCCACATCTGCTTATTTTGCAGTTTTAGCCCTGAAGCACAACACTATATCATTGTGTTCTTTGTCCAGCCGCTGTTAGCATGTGACACTTGCATTTGCCCCAAGACAGTGTACAAATATATTTTACAGGTTTTCATAATGATAACCATGATATTTCATTCGTCTTGCCCTTCTAATAATGATAACGATGTAGCACTTCTCTCCCTCCCTCTGCTTCTTTCTGCAACTCTTCTCAGTAAGTCTGACATTCAATTCAGAGGAACTAATGTCAGCAAGAAATCCATACATACTCCTGAGAATGGTCCAGAAGCCCATCTATTTTTAGGTTCCAAAAGAACAAAGTCTTCCCTTTTCCCTTTCTTTCCCACTATTGTTCATTAGATATTCCTGATTTTACAATTTTTAAAAATCTTGTGCATGCTGACATGGGAGAAATTTCCCTTGAAGAAGACGAGATTTAGTTCTGAGTAAACACACTTAAGAATCAAGCTGCTTTGAGATAGATTTGCATGGAGACAGGCTTTCCCCCCCCTTCTCTTGTAAAAACAATACACTAGAATTTAAAAGCAGTAAGCACTTTGAGTAGAGCTTTCCAAGAATCATTGCATTGTTGGAAAGTTAAGGTAATATTTTAGCATTGTACTTTGCAGTCAGCATTGTGTAGTAGGTTGAATGTTTGATCAGAGACCAAGTTCTGAAGCTCATGTTCTCACCTGATGCCAAAATAAACAGCAGTTTTGGTGCCAGGTGGCCCTTCAAACAAAGGGTATTCCAACAGAAATGCACTCAATGATCTTAGGTAAGTCACACTGTCTCCACCTCAGAGGAAGTAAGGCAAAGACAACCCTTCTCTGAACAAATTCTGCCCATAAAACACTATGCCTTAGGGTCTCCAGCCCCTTCCACACAGCAGAATAAAATCCCACATTATCTGCTTTGAACTGGAATATATGACAGTGTGGACTCAGATATCCCAATTCAAAGCAAAAATTATGGGATTTTCTGCCTTGATATTCTGGGTTATGTGGCTGTGTGGAAGGGTCCTCCAAAAGGCAGGGATGATTTGAAGACATGCAATAACAAAGACTGAAGTTCCAAGTAACCCCATAGTCGACTCCTTCCAGCCAGCAGCACATTTGAAGCAAAAATGGTGAGGCAGTCCCTCTCCCACTAGATTTTCTTTTCTGCACATTTCTGGAAAAAAATACATGTTGATTTTGTTAAGAATTTGTATATAAGTCAGGCATATTCATGATTAATGGTAACGTCTGGATGACTAGATAAGTCTCAGTGGCTGATGTAACCATGAGGCAATTCATTGTCTGATGCACTTTGAAGTAATGCAATAGTTGATGAAATGATATTTGTATTAATTGGGATAGCAAATGTAGTACAGTGTGGGATGGTGTTGTTGCTGTTTAGTTCAGAGAGATACATCAAAAAATTTGTTGTGAAAGACAGATTGTGTTTTCTTACAGACTGGTTTTTTTTTTACAGACTGTTGCTGTTTGTGTGTCTGCTGTTCCAATCAGGTAAACTCCAGAGTTACTAAGATAACCAGAGCTAGCTTCTGCTTGTACTTAGACTGAACGTTAAGGTAAAAAAAAAAAATGTAACAGATTCTCCCCCCAGTTCCATGCTGTCCTTCACTAACTCTTCAAATGGTGAGGGCCAAGTTGTTGCAGCACCACAGATTGGTTGAGTGATAGTTTGGAGGAGTATTCCCACCATCATTCTTCTTATAGCCCCCACGGAGCAGTAGATGTTGGGCTACATATTGCAACAAGCCCCACCAAGCAAGCTTAAGGCACGGGAGGGCAGTTTGAAAGACCCCCATTGTAACACTCCTGGGCGGCGCGAACACTGGGAACCAACACAGAAGCCAATAACAATATAATATCTTTATTAAAGCAAATAAAGTTCCAAATGGAAATAAGCAGCAAAGTAAAAGTAGCAATTGACCTTCCAGGAAAGATCAATTTTAGTCCAATAAGATAAAGTCTTATGTCCAGTATTAGAGTTCAAAATCTAGAAACCGAAACACACTCAAACTCCGTCTGAGTTTTGAGTAGGGAAAAGAGCAGGAAGCAAGAAGAGTCCTCTAGAATAACTGTCCAATTCATGATTTCAGGGCAAGGCAAAAACTAGATGTTCAGGAGCTGAAACGCAGTCCCAACTTGGCAAGAAGGTAAACCAACCCTCGGTCTACTCCAGAGTAAGCGCACAGTCAGGCTGCTTGGAGCTCAGGATCAAGAGACGACGATGCTTCCCAGTCAGAAGTTAAGTTGACACCGCGCCAAAGGTTGTCAGCGCAAAACTTTTATGGAAGTTCATAAGCTCCCCCAGAGCAGGTGCTGGACTCCCCAATTCTTCCCAAGACAACTGGTCCGCCAAAGACATAGCACCAGGTGCTTGCCTCCCTAATTCTTCCCAAGAGAACTGGGCTAGCCATAATCGCCTCGCTTCGCTAATCTGGCGCTTCGTCGCAAACTTTGCTTCTGAGAACGGTCTGTTTTTAGAAAAGCCCTTCGATCAAACAGTAAACCATCCGGAGAACCCGGGAGAGGTGGCACTGTCTTAAGGGCATCCTTAATTGGCTCTGGCACGGAAATGTCAACAGTAGGCATCTGGAAAGGAATTGAATCTTGCTGACTTGGGAAAAAACCCAAGTCTTCTTCAGTTTGGTCAGCAATGGCCGCGGGATCAGGGGCCAAAGGTGCCTGAGACATCACACCCATGAAGGAGCCAGACTTGCTGAGGCCTGCTGGTCTGCTGGCCCATCCATGTGAGGGGGCGGAGCAACACATTGGAGGTGGCTGCTCCGTTCCCCTCTTTCAGTTTCCTCCTGATGGTGTGACTCACCCTCCTGCCCTATGGACAGTGTGAGTATAAACTGGTTGCACAAGGGCTGGGTAGGAATTCTGCCCCCACATTTGCATGGTTCGCCTATCCCACACTGTTTCACTGTTTCTTTCACTCCACTCTCATGAACTGTGACAGAGGCCCCATCTACAGTGAGTCTACACTGATTATTTAATACAGTTTCAAATTGCATTATATGTTAGTATAGAGGAGGCCAGTGATCCTCCTGACTTGTGTACCAGTGCTCAATGGAGGTGGTTGCAAATATTTGCTGTGTCTCAATTCATAGAATAAATCCCCATTCTTCACAGAGTTAAGTGGCTAATATATTCACAATTATTCATTCCCAGTTCCAAGACTGGGCTTCCTAATAGTCAGGAATCACTGTTAGTAAGACTAATAAATAAGTGAGAATTTTGTGCCATTTTAACCTGATATCCAATGCCCCGAATTATTGGGCAAGGATTATTCTGCAGAGGGAAAAAAACCCACACATTTTTGCGCAAACTCTTGTTTTCTGTGCAGAAATGGCATCCCTGTGCAGAAAACAGTTTGTTTATTGCACAGGAAAATAAAAACAAATAAACATTATTTGAACATGGAACCATGTTTTTTCTTATCAAAATAATTTTGAATGCAAGGAACATAACTGTGAAGAAATACTGATTTTTCTCCAGATTATTCCTTCCAAATTGCAAGGATGAAATACCGTATATACCCGAGTATAAGCCGACCCGAATATAAGCCGAGGCACCTAATTTTACCACAAAAAAACTGAGAACAGATTGACTCCAGTATAAGCTGAGGGTGGTAAATTTCAGAAATAAAAATAGATACCAATAAAATTACATTAATTGAAGCATCAGTAGGTTAAATGTTTTTGAATATTTACATAAAGCTCAAATTTAAGATAAGACTGTTTAACTCTGATCAAATCATGATTCTCATCTTCTTCAATGTAAATGTGCTTATGTATCCTTTTAATAATAATAGAGTAAAATAATACATGTAATAATAATAATAATAAATACAGGAAAATAATACAAGTAATAATAAATAGAGTAAAATAATAAATGTATTAATAATAATAATAAAAATTGAGTAAAATAAATGTAATAGTAGCAGCAATAATAAAGAAAAATTATAAATGTAATAATACCAATAATAATAGAGAAATATAATAAATGTACCATATATTCTCGAGTATAAGCTGACCCAAATATAAGCCAACCAGGACCCTCACCGGAGTATAAGCCGAGGGGGACTTTTTCAGTCTTAAAAAAAGGGCTGAAAAGCTAGGTTTATACTCGAGTATATACAATAATTAAAAAATCCCTATTAATCCCGGTTTTTAAAAAATTCTCTAAGATTCTTTGTATTGTGGCAAATGCCTTCATTATTAGAGTAAAACTTTTAACTGGCTCTGTGAAAAGACCTGCCTCTGTAAACTTTTCTGTGCAGTAAATTCCTTGATTTCAGGCTCAGTGTAATTGTTTTCATCTGGCGGCGGATGGGAAAAACAGTCCCTCTTGCTTTGGGGTGTATTTGTAAAGTTGCAGCTCACTGTAATGAGGAGCCCCCCCCCCACCTTTCCACCCCGATAAGAAGAGATTAATCCAAGTAGTTTAGATCTCTTGCAGCTCCAGAGGAGGATGGCTTTCGATTAGATTATTTAGGGAGGACAGAGTGTTTTTGTTGATGAGCGAGATGAAGTCCTCCGAGAGTGAAATCAATCTTATGTAGAGACCCCAGAGCATTGATCTCAGCATACATTGACAATTTCTGGTTGTTTAGCTATTTGGAATGACCACACCAAATGAGGAAGTTGTTAAGAGTTTAAGGTTTTGGTATTTATTGGCAAGTCCGGCATACATATGATTAATCGCATTCAGAGTGTGAGCTCAGTGGAAATTGACTGCAGCCTAGCAAACAAAACAGCACAAACGAAGAAACAAGGCACACGCAACTCCACAACCCCCCCCCCCCCCCCCCTGACAGTTTCCATTATCACCATATAGGTAAAGTGAAGTTCTTCTTGTAAGCAGAATGCGTCTTCCAGAGACCAATTTGCCTTGTTAAGAGCCTTACTTATATAGTAGTTAGCAAAAAATGTAAGTAATTACATGCCGAATTCATCCTAAGCCATTTGTTATATCTTTCCCTTTCTCTATTGGTTTTCTATCTTCATTATCCAATATTCTGTTAGACCTCAGCAAAAATAGAAATAAAAAAAAATCACAGGCGTGACAAGCACTAAGGAGCTTATATTTACAATGATTGAATTATTTCCATAAAGCAGATATAGAAAAATACTTATAAAAAGCAGTTCTTCCTCTTCTTTTCCATCTTTCAGTTAAATAAATTACATTTTTAAAATTTCCTTAAGTGTTTACTTTGTTCTAATCCAAGGATGTAGAGTTAGCTATCTTTCACTCACTTCATTTCTATAAAACATTAAAATACTATAGACTCCTCCTTTCTTCAGTTTAAAGGCACTTAGCTTTGCATTTCACATATGGAAGACAGATTTTTTTTGAAAGCACTATCTCTGTTTGAGATCTTAATATTTTATTTGTCTTACAAGTCCCCTAATCAGTTAGCAACCATGGTCAATGGCCATACAACCTGGGGAATTATGAGGGTTTAAGTTGTTTAAAAAGCAACCTTTTGCAACCCTGAGTGGTAGCAACTCTTTCCTGGCACTTTGTAAGAGGTTATTGGATCAACACAGCATCATTTTAAATGTTTCACATCTCTTGTGAAATGTTTTTTATGGCCCTTCTGTTCTGGATTCTTTATTGTGTACATAGCATCATGAGATACCAAGTTTCTCCGAAAATAAGACAGTGTCTTATATTAATTTTTGCTCCCAAAGATGTGCTAGGTCTTATTTTCAGGGGATATCTTATTTTTCCATGAAGAAGAATTCACATTTATTGTTGAACAAAAAAAATGAACATTTATTATATACTGTACAGTATTTGTCATCACAAACCAGCATAACCAGACAAACTGAATTTTATCAAGAATTTCTTGTTACTACCATTATTTCCACGTGTAACAATCTATGGTATTTACTGATCCTGCATGCTCTGGTGTTCTGTTCGGCGGGCATGCTTCCAAACACAAACTGAATTTTATCAAGAATTTCTTGTTACTACCATTATTTCCACGTGTAACAATCTATGGTATTTACTGATCCTGCATGCTCTGGTGTTCTGTTCGGCGGGCATGCTTCCAAACACAAACTTTGCTAGGTCTTACTTTCGGGGAGGACTTACTGAGCAATTCAGCAAAACCTCTACTAGGTCTTATTTTCTGAGGATGTCTTATTTTAGGGGAAACAGGGTAGAGACAATTTCCAAAGGTGACCATCCAGTTGCAATACTGATTTGCCTGTCTTGTGCAATAAAGTGCTTCGTTTGGCCTGGCACCTTTCAGGAGCTTTCCTATCACTATGTAACAGAGTTTTTGTTCCTGGGTTAAAATATCATTTCCTGATTGATTCTATCATAAAGACATGGACAAAGTTTATTAAACTGTAAGAACTTTGTTTCTGCAGCATATTTTGCCATGGTTTTTCAAGGAATATCTGAGTGACGTCCAAACAACGTATCTGGTAAAACCAAATTAATTTGGGACAAAGCAGGAAAACCCTAATTTGTCCAAATTAATTGGATACTGCATTAGACCTGGGTCTTTCTGAAAAACCCGGGTCTAATGCAGTTCGGGCCCTGTGAGGACTGGTCCCTTGGTAGTCCTGGGACTACCAAGGAGTCAGTCTGCACAGCCCTCTTGGGTTTTCCAGACTGAGTCAGCCCTGAAAACCCCAAGGGCACCAACCCCCTCCCTAAGTCCCCCCTCAAAGACTTTAAAAAATAAAATAACCTACCCTCTCTACAACAACAACAACAACAACAACAACAACAACAATTTATTGGTGGTGTTTAGATGCCCTCCCAGTAACTTCAAGGAGGGCACAGAGATACCCAAACTATCCCCCTAAAAACTTTAAAAATAAAATAACCTACCCAGCCACCATTAAACTGCTGCTGGAGCCCTCCTAGCACATCATTTCTATGTTATGTTATGTTATGTTATGTTATGTTATGTTATGTTATGTTATGTTATGTTATGTTATTTTATTTTAGTTATTTTATTTTTAAAGTCTTTAGGGGGATAGTTTGGGTGAATTTATTGGGAGGGCATCTAGACACCACTAGTGGAAAGTGTGGGCTTTTGGGGCTGGTATGCAGGCTAAAGTCTGCCCGACCCGGGTTTTTTACCTGGAACTGGCCTGAGTCTCAACCAATTCAACATAGTTTGTGGAAGCCACAAAAATGTCATTTCTGGAGTATAACAACAATTTTCAAAGTAAGTACTGCACAATTAAACAGGAAATAATACTTTCATACCAGGAACAGAACATTTTCCAAATTTATTACATAGTATAATAAAGGTATGTTTATTTTCTATTGCCATGATCATGTGTGCCATTGAAAAATGTAATACATAAAGAGGTATCACTAAAATAAATTATAAGGTAACATTGCAACATCTCTAGATATCTGGAACTGAAATAATTCTAAATAGAATTAGATAGTATTGCTATAAACCTGCAAACTCTGGGGAGAAAAAGTAGAAATTAAAAACAAAAGCATGAACACATTTAGTAGGTGCCGAGGCTACATTTGGTGAAGGGGATGGAGATGAATGTGCCATTGCCTTAGGAAATTATCAGATGAATATTCAAATATTCATTTATAACCGTGGGTGTATCTTTTTGTAGCCTGCCAGCCTGAAGTGTCATGGGGCTAAGCGTACCAGAGCAAAGGACGTAACTGTACAACAGAAGAGTGGAACACTTGCATGCATGGCCTTGCACTTCCCCTGAGAGGCTGACACATTGCTAATGTACAGAAACTACCTCCATGTCTATCAGGAGAGACTTAATTACAGAGCTTGGGAATTTTAATGACTTGCTCAAATTTACAGAGGGTTGAAGGATATGAATATTCCAGAGGATGCTGGTGAAATTCTCAGTGACTGGTTTATCAACCAATGAAGTGTCATTTTGGAACTCATTGCTGATGGTACTCCACAAAACGTGGATACAAATATTAATTAATGGTATCATATCAAAAGCTTACTCCAAATGGTAGTACATTAAATCTTTGATCATTTTGTTGTTACCTTATCCAAACTGATCATCAGAAAAAAGACCTCTACCCATACATATCTTTTTAAAAAGCATTCTATTTAATTATTTGAATTTGACAAAAGGGTTTGGAGTTGCATCTGAATCGCTATCTTTTGTTTAATTGCCAAGAGTATGCAGGTGAATGGCATTCCAGTGTATAATGGTTTGAGCACTGGACTACGACTCTGGAGACAAGTTTGCTTTTCTACTATTTAACCATGGAAACCCACTGGGTGACATTGGCTGAGTTACATTTTCTTAGCCATAGAAACCTATATAATATGGCCTTAGGGCTGCCATAAGTCAGAAATAACTTGAAGGCACACATCAACAGCAGCATCAACAACAGTGAGTGGACAGCCTTGCTCTTAAGGTTGCCTTTAGTTTGGTTTGCTCACTAGACCACTGTTTATTAGCGATAACGTGGTTTCAATATCAGCCTAAGACTTAGAAGATCCTGGTTCAAATCTCCACTGGGTGACATTGAGCCAGTCACATCCTCTCAGCTTGTCTTCCTACAGGGATGTTGTAAAGATAAAACGGGACAGCAAAAAAAACAAAACCCTAAACATGGTGGATTACAATGAACACATATATGGCAAACATTCAATGCCAACAGACAAACAACATACAGTATAGACAGACACAGAGGCATTTTAACATTTTTCCAGCTTCATGATTCCGGCCTCCCGCATAAAACGTATCTAAATTTCCCTACTTGACAGATGCAACTGTCTTTCGGGGCTGCATAGGTCAACAGCAAGCCGCGCTATTTAATGGTCGGGGGCTTAACCTGACCCGGGCTTTGAACTCATGACCTCTCGGTCAGTACTGATTTATTGCAGCTGGTTACTAGTCAGCTGCGCCACAGCCCAGGCCATTTTTTAAGCAAATCAAACTAAGTATGCATTAGTTTGATTTGCTTAAAAAATGGTGGCCAGGTGAAATTCTCCCCATTCCTAGTTGCAGGGATATGTTAATTATTCACTTTCTACTGAGTTATGAATTGGTTTCAGGGGACTTTAAGCCTCAGACAGAGCGAATGATGTAAGAAACCAATGTTAACAAGACTGAAACCAGTGGCAGAGATAAGGACTTGTCACAACCACTGTCCATGTTAAGTCCTCAAACCAAAGAGGACTGCAATAAATCCCATTATATTTTTATGGACAAATAAATGCTGAGGTAAAATATTCGAGGACCATCACTTGAATACTTGCTACAGCAGCGCTACTGTAATAACCGCAATGACATTAATTTACTGCACTGTGCCGTAGGAAGGAGAGGTGGGGGGGAAAGAGAAGGGCATTAAAAGAGAAAAATTACTATCCTTTGGATTTATTGGGAATGGCCTTCCTCATTTTCTGCCATCATTAGTTGATTAGGTGCTGATGACAGTATGGACAAGCGGGCTCAGATTGTTGGCGAAGGAAAGCCCTAAAGGTACTCCGTTAATTGAGAGGATGTTCATATCATACTTAACCGAATATAACTGCAGACAGTGAAATAAGAACTGTGTGTTGTGTAACAGACCAATGGACATTCACACATTATTAATGGAGGCAGAAAGCACCGCAAAAGAGAGAGACAAGGCCACCCACCGATTCACATTCTCTGGCATTTTGAAAGAAAATCCTGCAAGGCACTCCCAAATCCCACTCTGCACTGCGGTGCCATTGGATGACATCACAATTCAGACACATAGACAGACAGACAGTCGTTTGATTCATATTTTAATATGAGCTCATCTATTTCACACATAATGTGAACTTATCTATTTTACACTTCCAGAACTATGAGATGAAATGCAGCTCCATGCGGGGACATGAGAGAAGCCTTCCACAAGGATGGTAAAAACATCAAAACATCCGGGCGTCCCCTGGGCAACGTCCTTGCAGGCAGCCAATTCTCTCACTCCAGAAGCGACTCAAGTTGCTCCTGACACGAAAAAAAAGTTTAGATCTTTTGCACCACTCTAAAGTTTGTGATGCATTTCTCCAATCATGACATTTGCACAAAAGTGGATACAATTGAAAATTGCTTATACACAACCAAAATTGCACACAACCTCCTGAAATATAAAATTGCACACAACCTCCTGAAATACATCTCTGCATTCTCTGATCATGAAATCTGCACAAAAGTGGATACAATTGAAAAACAATGCAGGAGGTTATGTGTAGTAATAATAATAATAATAATAATAATAATAATAATAATAATAATAATAATAATAATAAAAAAAAATAGGAGGAGGAGAAACAACTGGAAAAGCTGACATGATATGAGGATTTAAAGATCGAACTGCAAAGACTCTGGCACAAGCCAGTCAAGGTGGTCCCAGTGGTGATCGGCACACTGGATGCAGTGCCTAAAGACCTTGGCCTGCACTTAAACACAATCGGCACTGACAAAATTACCATCTGCCAGCTGCAGAAGGCCACTTTACTTGGATCTGCCCGCATTATTCGCCGAGACATCACACAGTCCTAGACACTTGGGAACTGTCTGATGTGTGATCCAATACAACAGCCAGCAGAGTGTCTGCTGTGGACTCATCTTGTTGTGTTTATAATAACAACAACAACAACAACAACTTTATTTTTATACCCCACCTCCATCTCCCCAAAGGGACTTGGGGCGGCTTACATGGGGCCAAGCCCAGGTTATTACAGTCATTAGAAAATAAAACACATCCAAATAAAATACAGTTCTACATGTTAAACATAGTAAAATAACAATCATATCAAGATTAACACAAGTAGTTTAAAAAACCTGAGCAAGCTCATAAAAGCGAGCTGGGCCAAAAGTGTGAGGAGTGAATATTGTAAACTAGAGAACAAAGTAGGTATGCATACAGATTTTTACATAGATTGCCAAAATAAATGGATGGGGGAGGGGTAAACCTTGTGGATGATAAAATGTTTATATACTGAAAAACAGACAGATCCATCCATCCCTACTCATAAACAGACACAGGATTTGGTTATGCATTAAATTTGCTTCAGTACGATCAGTCATCATTCAATACCAATGAACAGGTGAGGCCAGCTGCCTTTGTGCTGAATTCAAAGAATCTGCTCTTAGACTTGTTAGTGGGGTTGGCTTTGATTCAGAAGAGGGCAAGGACTCCACCGGCTCAGAAGTCAGGACTAGGATAAAACAAGTTAGAAGGAGTAGCTTTCAACAGAACAACTGGAGAACTATCTTGATAAGAACAGCTTAACAAAGGAAACAATTAACCAGAGGGCCGTTGTGTTCTTGCTCGCTGACTGGCTTTAAACAAGGTCTCAAAAGCCATCCATTGAGAATATTTACCCTGGATTTCTTGCATTTTGGGAGACTGGATTGGAACCTCACCTACAACTCCTATGAACTTTGGAAAATGTGCTCTCGGACATAGCAAATACCTTCCTTCCACCTTTCACGATTCAACCCAACCAGCTATCTAGTTGAAATCCACAAGCATGTGGACAACTTCAACAGAAAGGAAGAAACCATGAAAATGAACAAAATCTGACTACCAGTATTACAAAACTCTAAAATCAAAACAGTAGATGGGAACCAACACTCTGAGGGCAGAGGGCAGCTAATGACTGAACAAAGGATGCCCCCAGGCAAGAGACAAAACCTTTCCAATGCTAATTAGGGTGATTAACTGAAACATTAATGCTGTATCCCAGTGACAAAGGACTCTTGCCACACCCTGGACTCTACACAGATATATATTCTTTCCTTTCCTTACTTAGTTTATCCATACCTCACAACCTCTGAGGATGCCTGCCATAGATGTGGGCGAAATGTCAGGAGAGAATACTTCTGGAACATAGCCACACAGCCCGAAAGACATACAACAACCCTATCTAGTTTCTGAATTCCTTTGCTGATGTAGTTTGATGGAAGTAAGCACAACGGATTAAATCACATTATAGGAGACAGCCCGGCTGTGTTTAAAACAAATTGTACCATTGCTTTATATTTTCCATTTTCACAGTTGACAGAGACAATGACTTGTGTCGTCGAAGGCTTTCATGGCGGGGATCACAGGGTTGTTGTATGTTTTCCGGGCTGTATGGCCATGTTCCAGAAGAATACTTCAGGAACATGGCCATACAGCCCGGAAAACATACAGCAATACAATGACTTGTATCTCACCCTTATTCAATGAGATATCAATGTCATAGCCATTCATAACTATTGCCAACGTGCACTTTGATGCCTCAAATGTTAGCCATGTTTCTGGGTGTATTTGACCTGCTGATTCCAAAAAAAAAGAGACCAGTTTCCCTTTATTATGTCTAGTTTCGAAGATGCATAACAGATGCCACCTACCAGTCGTCATCTGCTCACCCATAGGAAATCATGATAACCAATCTAAGAAACTGGAGCTGGTGTGGTCTATCCAATGCAATTGTCTGAATCAGCACCCTAGTAACAGGCCTAAAAACCAGGACTGTGTAAGATGTATTTTTTTCTAGGTTCTTCTTATCTTTTGTATTTCTGTTTGGTGGCGACGCTGTCCTCTAGGAGACCTTCTAGCCAGGCCCTATATCTCAGCATCTGATCCCAGATTTTCTGCTTTAAACTGGATTATATGAAGTCTGCAGTGCCAGAAAATCTGGGATTAGCTACAATTTGCACTATCCCTTTCCTTTCTTCTTGTTTACAGTTGGTCATGTTTTTATGACAGGTGACACTATAGGTTATTGGGTGTTGTTCTGAATTCAAATTGTTGTTTTATATACTACTAGCTGTGCCTGGCCACGCGTTGCTGTGGCGAAGTCTGGTGGTATGGGAAATAAAGCATTTAGGAATTGGTAGTAGTTAAGGTAAAGGGTAAAGGTTTTCCCCTGACATTAAGTCCAGTCGTGTCTGACTCTGGGGGTTGGTGTTCATCTCAGTTTCTAAGCTGAAGAGCCGACGTTGTCCATAGACACCTCCAAGGTCATGTGGCCATTGGCATGACTGCATGTAGCGCCGTTACCTTCCTGCCGGAGCGGTACCTGTTGATCTACTCACATTGGCATGTTTTCGAATGCTGGGTTGGCAGGAGCTGGGGCTAACAGCGGGCGCTCACTCCGCTCCCAGGATTTGAACCTGGCACCTTTTGGTCCGCAAGTTCAGCAGCTCAGCACTTTAACACACTGTGCCACCAGGGGCCCCCTTTACACTGCCATATAATCCAGTTCAAATCAGATAGTCTGTATTTTATAGGCAGTGTGGAAGAGGCCTAAGTGAGGCCTAACTCTGCCTGTCCCCTGGGGTGAGTGGGTTGCTAGGAGACCAAGTGGGCGGAGCTTAGCCTTGTAACTGGCAGCAATTGAATAAAAACAATTATTCCTCTCCCTCTAATTAGGATTTTATTTTTATTTTATTTTTGTTGTATGAACGTAGAGGCATGGGTGAGGGGTTGTGCTGCCAAGTTTAGTGTTTCTGGGATGTGTAGTTTTGTTGTTTTGTCCTAGGCTGAAATTTCATTACCCTTTTATATATATAGATTAGTTTTATTTTGTATTGTAATTTGTGTTTATTTTATGCGTTGTTTTAGGCACCTTGTGCTATATGTAAGCTGTCCCGAGTCCCTTTGGGGAGATGGAGGCGGGGTACAAAAATAAAGTTGTTATTATTATTAAACAGAAAACCTGGGATCAGATCTTGGGATATAGAGCTTGTCAGGAAGGGCCCTAAGGTCCTTTCCATACAGTTGCATACAATCCCACATTATCTCCTTTGAACTGGATTATATGGCACTGTGGACTCAGATAACTAATTTCAAAGCAAATATTGTGGATTATCTGTCTTGATATTCTGCGTTATATTGCTGTGTGGAAGAGCCGTTAGACAGGGCTTTTCAAAGTGGTGGTTCTAGGACTGGAAACATTGCATGAGACATAGACTGCTGGTGCCTGGTGAGTTTTCTAGGAAGGAAGGAAACCATTGCAGCCAATGAGGACAAATATGGTACTGATCCCTGGCACAATGGGCGAAAAATGGCCAGTCCCCACATCAGATAGCCTGAGATGCGTTGCTCCAGGATTTCACTGCTTATCTAGACATCCTGTCACAGAATCTTAGGTAAGAAGCTTGAGTAAGACAGTCAAAGGAGAGATGAATTAAGGAGGGAATCAAAGATAAAGCTTCAGACATGTAAACAAATCCTTGGTACTTAAGAAGGAAGCATTTGCAAAGGAAAGAATAAAGCCACTATTAAAAGGAAAGAAAGAATGATATTGCGGCAACCCCTTCTGCAGAATGAAATTCCAACCAGTCTTGAAGGATTAGATCTCCTTCTGGAATGAGGCATCTGGTAAGGCTGCTTATCAGTTCCTATTACCACATGCCCATTTAGTCATGGGCATCTATGTGTTTTCTTTCAGACAAGGCTCTGAGCAGGATGCTGATCTTCAGGCCGTGCTATGACACAACTTATGCTCCTCTTTTGCCACATCAACAACTTTTAACTGGAGCATGCTGTATAGGTATTTTTATCATTGTCATTGTCATTGTCATTGTCATTATATTTTAATAGCCTTTAAATACTGTTTCAAATTGTTGTTTTTAATACGACCATTTAATCATGTTTTTAATTGCCCATTGTTTTAATTGAATTTAGTTTTAACTCAATTAATGAGCTATCCTTGATCCTGTATTGGAAGAAGGGTAGTGAGACAGGAATCCTATTTACAGTGGGCCCAGACTTTGAACCCCTGGGCTTCCATCACAAATAATAATAATAATAATAATAATAATAATAATAATAATAATAATAATAATAGATTTTCTTTCCCACCTCTTCTCGTGGCTCAAGGCAGGTCACAGTACAGACAAAACATTGCAAAAATTCTATAAACACAGATATTAAAAAGATACCGGTGGCGGAGTGTGTAAAAGCACTGAGCTGGAGACCAAAAGGTCCCAGGTTCAAACCACGGGAGCGGCGTGAGCGGCCACTGTTAGCTCCAGCTCCTGCCAACCTAGCAGTTCGAAAACATGCCAATGTGAGTAGATCAATAGGTATTGCTTCGGCGGGAAGGTAAACGGCACTCCATGCAGTCATGCCAGCCACATGACCTTGGAGGTGTCTACGGAAAACGCTGGCTCTTCAGCTTAGAAATGGAGATGAGCACCAACCCCCAGAGTCAGACATGACTGGACTTAACGTCAGGGGAAAACCTTTACCTTTACTTTTAGTTAAACATATTTCTATAAATTCCTTTAATCCTCAGGATCTCCTATTGGATCTAGTACTCAGACCTCAGTCCCCAGTGGCACAGCAGGTTAAACCACTGAGCTGCTGAACTTGCTGACCGAAAAGTCAGTGGTTTGAATTCAGGGAGCGGAGTGAGTTCCCGCTGTTAGCCCCAACTTCTGCCAACCTAGCAGTTTGAAAACATGTAAATGTGAGTAGATCAATAGATACCGCTTCGGCTGGAAGGTAACGGCACTCCATGCAGTCATCCGGCCATATGACCTAGGAGGTGTCTACAGACAATGCCGGTTCTTCGGCTTAGAAATGGAGATGAGCACCAACCCCCAGAGTCAGACATGACTGGACTTAATGTCAGAGAGAAACCTTTACCTTTACCTTGTACTCGGACCTCAATGTAAACTGTGTTGTTACATGACCCATTTTCCATTTCTGTTTAAAATAAAAACAATAAGGAAAAGTAAAGATAAATTAACCAGTAAAGATAAATTAAGAATGAACTCACTGAACTCGTTCTACACCGCCAGATCCCAAGACCTTCAGATATTATTGGTAGTTCTAACTGGTGTTCACTTTGTCTCTAGCTGTTCTAATTCTGTTTCATTCATCCTCTAGCTAAAAGGTGTATCTACACTGTAGAATAAATGCAGTTTGACACCACTTTAGATGCCATGGCTCAAGGCTATGGGATCATGGGAGTTGTAGTCTGAAGAAGCACCAGCACTCTGGCAGAGAAGGCTAAAGACCATCTAAAACTACAGCCTTCATGATTCCATAACATAGCATTGAGACATGGCAGTTAATTTGGTTTCAGGCTGCATTTATTCTACAGAGTAGATGCACCCTCATTTTTGGCCAGACCTGCTTCCATCCTGAGGGCTGTCATTGGCTGGATCTAACCAGGTTTGCCTAACTTGTTTCTTAACAGGTGGGGTATAAATTTCGTAAGTGAATAAGTAAATAAGTACGTAAGTAAATTGTTTTTGTGCTAAGAACACTAAATAACTACTATTCAGAGACCCCGAAAAAGCAAGAATAAAAAGTTTATAAATAATGACAAAATAATCATGACAGCAAAAAAACCCCGATCATTTCACTAGGCAAATAGTAGGATTTGTATAACGTCTCCCATAATTAGCAGAACTTTCAACCCTCTGGTATTTTCTTTTCCTTTAGAGAGACAATCATGACAGGCTCACCCCAGAGACCACCAATGACGAGAAACAGACGCTTCTCCAAACAATATGTATTGTATGATTTCTTGTTGGTTTTTCTCCCTCCCCCTTTTTCTCCTATAGCAACTATTAAATAGAAAATGATCCTCTCGGGGATGATTTGTTGCTGCGCCAGACAATCGAGGAACTGTTTACTGCGTGACCTTTCTTTTCCTAGCCTAAAATAAGAGGAGGGGTCACTCTGAACTCTGGATAAAGGCTTTATGTCCAATGCGTCTCTGTCCCCAAGCCTCTAGAGCAGAGCTTCCCAAACATTTCATGTTGGTGTCACACTTTCTGGACCCGTATCATTTCACGACACAGTTATTCAGTTTGTCCCCACCATGAATTGATAGGAAACAAAAAAATCTTTCATTTATATATATATTTTAAATATGATTTATTACTTGTTTCACAGAGGTACTTATTAACTTAGCACAACACACCTACTAATGTGTCACAACGCACAGTTTGGAAAGCTCTGCTTTAGAGGACTCTCTCGGATTTCTTTAAGAAAAAGCAAAAATGTTTTTGAGGGCCATTTGTTCCAACTCTACGCATTTGGATGGGACAGTCCCAATTAATCTTGTACTGTCCCATGTTTTCAGCACTTTTGAAATGCCTCATTTTCTCCCTCTTTGTCCTCAGCTTCTTTCAGTTGCTGCAAAAGGAAAAGGAAAAGAGAGTGCAATTTTGCCCGTGCCAATTGGGTCAGACCCAGTTTTCACTTGGAAAGTATCCAGAATGTGGTACAAAACACCAATGGAGAACATGCCCTATGAAGAGCGGCTTAAAGAGCTGGGCATGTTTAGCCTGCAGAAGAGAAGGCTGAGAGGAGACATGATAGCCATGCATAAATATGTGAGGGGAAGTCATAGGGAGGAGGGAGCAAGCTTGTTTCCTGGAGACTAGGATGCAGAACAATGGTTTTAAATTACAGGAAAGGAGATTCCACCTGAACATTAGGAAGAACTTTCTCACTGTGAGAGCTGTTCAGCAGCGGAACTCTCTGACTCAGAGTGTGGTGGAGGCTCCTTCTTTGGAAGCGTTTAAGCAGAGGCTGGATGGTCATCTGTCGGGGGTGCTTTGAATGCAATTTTCCTGCTTCTTGACAGGTGGTTGGACTGGATGGCCCACGAGGTCTTTTCCAACTCTATGATTCTATGATTCTATGATTAACAGTACATGCTGTGAAAATAAGTTGCATTGCTATCCTTTGCTTTTTTTCTGATCATTCATAAATTTGCAGTTAGCACGTATTCAATAATTCACACAATGGTATACACATGCAAGGGAGAGAATGATCCGAGAATGGCATAAGGTTATCATTTATGAATCAAGGTTCAAAAGGAACAAAACAGAGTATTAATTCTTAAGAACCATCTTGATTTTATTGTTGAGTGGGATAATTGATATTATTATACAGTTTATTTATTTACCATTTTTATATCCCATCTTTTTCAACCCCTGGGGAGACTCAAGGCAGCTTACAAATGGCACTACATAGTGCCTAAAACATAAAACATTAAAAAGTTACATGAAGATTAAAATAAGCATCCATAAAAACATATTTAAATACAATCCAATGTTAAGACACAGCATCCAAAAACAAGGTCTAAGGCCGATCCAGAGTCAATTGCACGATTTCAAGTAAACTTATTGCACAACTACTTCTCGAAGGATTGCTCCCAAAGCCAGCTTTTAATTCTCTTTCTGAAAGCCAGGAGGGAGGGGGCTGAGCTGACATCACTTGGGAGGGAGTTCCACAACCGAGGGGCCACCACTGAGAAGGCCCTATCTCTCGTCTCAGTTTGTCATAATGTGACTTTGCATTATTTAATTTGCATATAAGTAATGCAAAGACTAAATGAACAAATATGTAATTCCACGTGGTGAAAAGGGTTATTCCCCCCACCCCCCACCCCCCAAAAAAAACAAGATTAGGACACAAATCAGAGGAGGTGGTCCTGGAAATATTTATTTAGAGCCACATTCTCCAAGCTGGTGTCCTCCAGATCTATGAGACTGAAAGGGCAAGGTTACCTCCCCAATAAGAAGCCTGGTTAATGGTCATGGGACGATGGATTTGCGAAGTGATGTTATTGCCTGAGCAAATGACATTGGACACTGAGGGTGATTGTCCCACTAAGTTGACAGATTTGTGTGATAAAGTTCTCATTCCATCCCTCCTTCTCCTCAATACTCTTCCAATCCTTGGAAGTTCCACATGAGGATGAATGCATACAGGGAAAGAAGACTCTTCATTGGACCCAATGTTATTGCTTTTAGCTTCTCTGGGAAGCGGAGGAGGAGATGGTCCCTCCGCTTCCCAGTGTAAGGAGGAGGAGAACCAGCAGCAACAATATGTTCCTTCCTGACACCGATGTCATTTCTTTGGTTACTACAGGGTGAACAAAGAAAAGAGAAAGATGTTCAATGTGTAGTCAAAGGCTTTCATGGCCAAAATCACTAGGTTGCTGTGAGTTTTTCGGGCTGTATGGAGAGAATGCTATTGGAACATGGCCATAGGTAAAGGTAAAGGTTTCCCTGACGTTAAGTCCAGTCGTGACCAACTCTGGGGGTTGGTGCTCATCTCCATTTCTAACCCGAAGAGCCGGCGTTGTCCATAGACATCTCCAGGTCATGTGGCCGGCATGACTGCATGGAGCGCCGTTATCTTCCCGCCGGAGCAGTACCTATTGATCTACTCACATTTGCATGTTTTCAAACTGCTAGGTTGGCAGGAGCTGGGGTTAACAACAGGCGCTCATTCCGCTCCTGGGATTTGAACCTGGGACCTTTTGGTCTGCAAGTTCAGCAGCTCAGCGCTTTAACACACTGTGCCACCAGGGGCCCCTAACATGGCCATACAGCCCAAAACACTCACAGCAACCCAAAAGAGAAAAACTTTTTAAAAAATCCCACTTGACACTCTATGCAGAGTTCTGTCTGTGAAGTAACATGAAATATCAAATCCGCCTGTAGTTTTTTAATACAGTAGAGTCTCACTTATCCAATACTCGCTTATCCAATGTTCTGGATTATCCAACACATTTTTGTAGTCAATGTTTTCAATACATCGTGATATTTTGGTGCTAAATTCGTAAATACAGTCATTATTACATAGCATTACTGCGTATTGAATTACTTTTTCTGCCAAATTTGTTGTATAACATAATATTTTGGTGCTTAATTTGTAAAATCATAACCTAATTTGATGTTTAATAGACTTTTCCTTATTATCCACCATATTCACTTATCCAACATTCTGCCGGGCCCGTTTATGTTGGATAAGCGAGACTCTACTGTATATGGTTTGCATGTAGCATTTTCCATTTCCAAGAATGTATAATCAGGAGGAAACAGAAAGGAAACATCTCCACTCACATATTTATATGTATACAAGAAGCATCCCTTGTGATGATAGGATCTCAGTTTTGTTATTGTTTGAGCCCCCCTCCTCCTCCATTTTGGAGACTTTTCCTTCAATGTTTGATGGAAGATTAAGCGTTGCCTTCTGATGTGGCAACCAAGGTACAGCAACCATTTTTTTCCCTTGGTGAATGGCAGAGTAAACAGGAGCATAAAATATGCATAAATGTCAGCGAATAGGTTAGTAGTGGAAACAGAAAAAGTTGCTTTCTTTCTTGTGCTTTCCAATCCCAAAGTCCTTTAACAGATTAAGTGTTCACGTATCAAATAGCCAATCCAAGACATTTTGCTGCCCTAAGTAACAGACAAGATGGTATCTCTTTGTGCTATGTGTATGGCTGTCTAGATCTGGCACATGAATCTGACACAGTTGAATGCCATCTTGCCAATGATAGTTGGTTGCATTGATATCCATGACTTTCATTCTGAACTCTTAAGGAGCTATCCAAGGTGCTGAATATTTTCGAAATGGCTTCCATATCTTGTGTAGAACTTTGAAATTTAGACCAAAAGCCAAAACAGAGGTTTTTGTATGTAGCTTTATACTTCAACATCCTACTACCCTGTTTCCCCTAAGATAAGACATCCCCAGAAAATAAGACCTAGTAGAGGTTTTCCTGAATTGCTAAATATAAGGCCTCCCCCAAAAGTAAGACCTAGCAAAGTTTTTGTTTGGAAGCATGCCCGCCGAACAGAACACCAGAGCATCCAGGATCAGTAAATGTACGTACCATAAAGTGTTGTACATGGAAATATTGGTAGTAACAAGAAATTCTTGATAGGATTCACAGTTTGTCTGGTTATGCTGGTTTATGATGACAACTACTGTACAGTCTATATATATAAATGAGTGATGGCATCACGGCGACCAACAAAACCACAAAACTACAGGCCCCCCAATCTTGAAATTTGACAACACAATCCATCATCCATGCCTCTAGGTTGATACATCAAAAAGAAAAAAAATAAAGTCCTAGTTAGAGGGAAAGGAATAATTGTTTTTATCCAATTGCTGCCAGTTAGAGGACTAATCTCTGCCCACTTGGTCTCCTAACAACCACCTCAGCCCAGGGGACAAGCAGACTTAGGCTTCTTCCACAGATTATCTAATTTACACTGGATTATATGGCAGTGTAGACTAAAGGCCCTTCCACACAACTATATAACCCATTTATATGGACTTAATGGACAGGGGAAAACCTTTACCCTTTACCTTAACTACCACCAATTCCTCAATAGTTTATTTCCCATGCCACCATACTTCGCCACAGCAACACATGGCCGGGCACAGCTAGTATATAATAAATGCTCATTTTTTTGTTCAACAATAAATGTGAATTCTTCTTCATAGAAAAATAAGACATCCCCTGAAAATAAGACCTAGAGCATCTTTGGGAGCAAAAATTAATATAAGACACTGTCTTATTTTTGGGAAAACATGGTATCAGTCCCTGGATGCCATCATCATCATCATCATACATGGTGCAAATACAACTTAAAGCACAAGAAAGATAAGTTAAAATAGAACAGCCCTTCCAAAGGTTTGCAATCTAAAATACACATGAACACAGGAAGAATTTTCAGGCTGTTTTTTTGAAGATTTTTCCCCCAAAAATGCATGATTTTGCATTCAGGATGGAAAAACCTATAGCTTAAAAAATTGAATGGTGAAGTAAGCAAAGCTGACTGATTTCTGATAATTTAGTCTAGGTCATAACATCTAGTTTGGCCTGAAACCATATGCCATTGTAACATAAAATGATCATTACACACAAGTCTCTCCAAGGGGAACGTGTGACCTACGAAAGGGCAGAAAAATCCCCTGCAAGTACTAATCCTTCTTATGTTACATCCGCACTTAGCCTCTGACAAGGGCTGTATAGGTATTACAGATGTTTATTATTATACTGTCCAAAGATCACTTGTACATAGCTACAGTTTTTAATTTCCTCTGTCTCTCTGAATATTTTCACTGTGGCAATTATTAATGGATATTTCTGAAGTCCTGCACTCGCTGGTGTGCCTGTGTTTTGTCCCCTCATTGTATCTATTAAGATGTGAATCAAAGAAAAATTACAAACCATATGATTTTGTACAAAGGGAGAAAAATATGCCCAGGAGAATGACGCTGCTTCCCAAACATGTAGCCTACAGCTATCAGTCAATAATTCTTTGAATTAACTTTGAGACTCACACCTACTTTTCCTGTATACAATGCCCACTGTGAATATGTAGTATTATGTGCAATACGAATAAAGCAGGGGAATACAAAAGAAAATGAACTTTACGTTTCAAGCTTTGCAAAATTTAGAACTGATCTTTTAAACAGAAGAAGAACCACCAAATTTTCTAAATCGGGATTCAGGAAAACAATGTCATTGACTTAGTGGCCACCAGGTATGCCCTCAAACTGTTCTCCTTTTGGAGTAACACTCCCAGTTAATACCCAATTATCCCACTTTTGTCCCCCAAACAATAAATTAAAAACATTTCCCATACAATTTAGAACAATTTTAAAATCATGTTGTATATATATTTAAAAATAATTAAAAGCACATGGAAATTTAAAAGGCAGTAAAAGATGCCTTATAAAAATCCCCCTGGTTATGTATTAAAAGCATGTTTAATGAAAAAATATTTTAATATCTGACTTTTGCATGTTTTTAATTGCATTGGTTTTTAAAATGATGAGGCATTTTGGATCCTGATCCGGGGGGGGGGGGGGGGGGGGGAGTGAAGTAATAGTAGTAGCTATGATGATGATGATGATGATGATGATGATGATGATGATGATGATGATGATGATGATGATAAGTGTTGTTGAAGGCTTTCATGGCCAGAATCACTGGGTTGCTGTGAGTTTTCTAGGCTCTATGGCCATGTTTCAGAAGCATTCTCTCCTGATGTTTCACTCACATCTATGGCAGGCATCCTTGGAGGTTGTGAGGGCTGTTGAAAATTAGGCGAATTGGGTTTATATATCTGTGGAATGTCCAGGGTGGGAGAAAGAACTCTTGTCTGTTTGAGGCAAGTGTGAATGGTGCAATTGGCCACCTTGATTAGCATCGAATAGCTTTGCAACTTCAAAGCTTGGCTGCTTCCTGCTTGTGGGAATTCTTTTTTGGGAGGTGTTAGCTGGCCCTGATTGGTTCCTGTCTGGAATTCCCCTGTCTTCTGAGTGTTGTTCTTTATTTACTGTCCTGATTTTAGAGTTTTTTAAATACTGGTAGCCAGATTGTGTTTATTTTCATGGTTTCCATGAGGTTATGAGTTTGAGGCCAGCCCATGGCGGGGTGAGCACCCGTCAATTAAAAAATAAAAAATAGCCCTGCTCGTTGCTGACCTAACAACCCGAAAGATAGTTGCATCTATCAAGTAGGAAATAAGGTACCACTTATAAAGTGGGGAGGCAAATTTAACTAATTTACAACATTGGAATGAGGAAGTGCCATCGCAGTGGATGATGAAGCAGCTGCTCCCCGTTGTGGCCGGTATCGAACATCCCCTTAGGAGAAGGCTAAATTGCCTCTGCGTCTGTCTCTGTCTCGGTTCTATGTGTATATGGATATTGAATGTTTGTCCTATATGTATATAATGTGATCCGCCCTGAATCCCCTTTGGGGTGAGAAGGGCGGAATATAAATACTGTAAATAATAAATAATAATAATAATTACTGGGCCTAGTCCCCATGTGAGCCGCCCCAAGTCCCCTTGGGGAGATGGGGCGGGATACAAGAATAAAGTTATTATTATTATTATTATTATTATTATTATTATTATTATTATTATTATTAGGCTAGAGTTACACTTTAAAAGGACTTGTTCCGAGTTACATACAAATTAAACTTAAGAACAAAACTACTGAACCTATATTGTTCCTAACTTGGGGACTACCTGTATATATGCCTCATTCTATTTTTGCAAAAAAGACTGTCACTTGGCTTTATTTGGTGGAGAGTTGTGGAGCGCAGCGCTAGTCTTAAAATGCGGATCTGCCAAGAGAAGCGGTTGGGCAACTCCTAAGAGATTTTGCACATCCTTCTCGGCATTTGCCTGGTGTCCTTATTAGAGTGCTGTGGAGTTCAAAGGCAAATCAATAAAGTTTATGGGCCAAAATTACAACTTACATAAGCGAGGTAGACCTCAGTGAAGTTGGCGGAATCACCTCTGCTTACACCAAGGGATGGATGTGGCTCCGTACGGTTTGGTTAAGGAAAGGGGAAAGAGACAGAGAGTGAGCGAGAGTCGAGGAAGGTTTGACTCATTTGTGTTCCTCATGTGCTTTGTCTTAAAATGTCTACTTTGGGGGGTTTAATTGTTGAGATGTTCTGTAAAGAAGTATGACCTTATAGGGCATTTTCAGGAAAAGAACAGTCTATATATTACAAGGCAGCAAATGATTCATAACTACAGAGCGGCCAGGCCTGTGGGTCCACGCTTCCCATGTGAATTTTTTTTATGCATTGCAAACTCTTACATTAAATTGTGATAAATGGAGAGCGGAGGCTATTCATACAAATCAATGACTTTAGTGTATGTGTCATTAGCCTGAGAGATGCAGGCAGCGGTCACTACTATAAATCAAGCGATGATCTGCTGTCTGGGATTCGATGCAAGCAAGCAGACACATTAGGAAGGTTAAAGAATAAAATTAATCTGCACATTTCCCTCTCCCCTTTCGGGCCCTCCTCCCTACCCTCGCGCATAGCCACCCAGTCACCTGGTCAGATGGAAAGAATTAAAATCACATGATCCGAAAGCAACTGGCACCGGAGAGTAAATTGGTTTGGGTTAGGGCTCTCCTCCCTTCCTCTCCTCTTCTTGGCTGAAAACTTAATTATGTATTAATGGGCTTAATTTATTCATCACTGCGAGGAAGTAAAAATATGGAGAATAAGTGAAATACACCGACAACGGTGATCTTTTTAATTGCCTTGAACAGAGGTAGTGACACAGACCCACATCCGCAAGATCAAGCAGCGAGCAGAAGGGGAATTTTAAACAGAAAGGAAAGGAAACCGTTCTATTACGCTTTTAAGTGTGGCATATTTCTTCTTTCTCGTTTTATAAATCCAGTGTTTAGTAACCCATGGCCATCCTCTTTACCCAGCCACCTTGGAGCAGGTTATGAAAATGAGTCAGCTCAAATGTATTACCGAGAAGAGAATAATACATTTCTCCCCTCCCTTAGGCAACGCTGACCTGGAGTTTGAATGGTAATGTGCCAGATAAGGCGGGAAGGATGTGAAAGGCCACAATGCCACCCCGAACACACCTGATGAGCGCTGGTCTTGAAACTTAAGTGGGGAATGGCCTGGTTAGCATTAGATGCTGGTCATTACCACCAGCAACATTTTTCCTCTTACTTCCCCAAATAATCCATTGTCAATTACGCTATGTAACACAATGTTTTTTCCTGGGTTATAAATATCATTTACTAATTGGCTCTATCATAAAAACATGGAAAAAGTTTATAAAACTGCCAAATAGCACATTTGGCTCTAGTTTTTCAATGACTAGATTGCACCACTACTTTATGACCCTGTTCTTTGTGGGGTTTTTTCTTATTTCTTTTCTCACCCCGAGTTTTAACTTAGTGTTCATGTGGCCCGCCCTTGTTTTATTGTTCTTCTGATTTTGCGTAATGTAGTGTATATTATCATTTATTGTATTGTTCAATGTGTTATGATTTGTTATTCTATTTACATTCTGTTATATTGTATTGTTCTGGGCATGGCCCCATGTAAGCCGCCCCGAGTCCCCGTTGGGGAGATGGTGGCGGGGTATAAATAAAGATTATTATTATTATTATTATTATTATTATTATTATTATTATTATTATTATTATCTGATAGAGTCTCAGCCAACACAACATAGTTTGTGACAGCCACAAAAAAAGAAGTTTATCAAATTAAGTGCCACACAATGAAACAGGAAACAACACTTTCAAACAGGAACATAACTTTCTTTCAAATTTTGTTACATAGTGAAATTGCCAGGAAATTCAAAGGCTCTTCAGATGTACACCTCCCAACATTTTGCATATGGAAACTGGGACATGTGGCCAAGCAACATTGGGGTACAGTCAGGTAAGTAAGTGAGTAAGTCAACTTTTATTACGGTCAATGACCAGCTCAGAATCACAGAAGTTATTCATGATGAAAAACACACAAAGTAGGTGTGGCTGCAGGTGTTTACTTTTGCCCGCATCTACTGGGAAGAGCAAGATTCTAAAGTACATACTTTGTTCTTTTAAAGTCAATTTGCATGAATTTAAGTAAACTGGGGATAAAGGGAGGATGGTAGGAGGAGGAGGGAGAACCTGAGACATTTTAAAAGCAGCTGAAAAATTGAGTTGACAGAGGATGGGAGAGTTATTTTATTTATTATTTATTATTATTTACAGTATTTATATTCCGCCCTTCTCACCCCGAAGGGGACTCAGGGCGGATTACAATGAACACATATATGGCAAACATTCAATGCCAACAGACAAACAACATATATAGACAGACACAGAGGCATTTAATGTTTTTTTCCAGCTTCACGATTCCGGCCACAGGGGGAGCTGTTGCTTCACTGTCCATTAGTGGCTGTACTTCCTCATTCCTTTCCTCGTGTTTTGCTGGCAGTTTTTTGATGTTGTAAATTAATTAAATTAGCCTCCCGCATAAAGCGTACCTAAATTTCCCTACTTAACAGATGCAACTGTCTTTCGGGGCTGCATAGGTCAACAGCAAGCCGGGCTATTTAATGGTCGGGGGCTTAACCCAACCCGGGCTTCAAACTCATGACCTCTCAGTCAGTAGTGATTTATTGCAACTGGTTACTAGCCAGCTGCGCCACAGCCTGGCCCATGGGCATGACAGCAGTGCTAAGAAGGAAAGTAGAGGGGATCTCCTGGGAAGAACTAAATCATTGCCTTTTGTCACTCTATTCAAAAATAGTTCCTTTAAAAAAGAGTTAAAGTATAGTACTTAAAATATAGTACTTACGTTGACCCATGGATAATTTGATCAAAGTTTTTTGGGTTGATTTTTCAATAGGCCTTTCTCATATCAGAATTAAATCTAACAGAATAAAACAATGAAACAAAAATTGGACTAGCAGCATGTACATCCTTAAATTTTCTTTCTTAATATCTTCCATGTAAAATGGATTCAAAAGCACATGGAGAAGGGGAAGCAATAGTTGATTGATTCATCCTAAGCTTGTGTGAAAAAAATCAGGCTATCAGCCTAAATGTAAATATCAAGTTTATTCAACAATTGGTTCATAAGTCTGCATTATAGAACAACAACTAAATAAAAAATGCCTGCATTGAAAGTGTTTATTCAGCAGGTACCCAAAGTGTTTGAGGGTCTGGGTCTAAGATCTCTCTCTAGTCTTTATTTTGGTCACATTAGATAGTAGACCCATTTTGGTGACCTGAATTTGTGGAGTATAACAAATAGACAAAGGCGCAGAGAGTATACCTTAAATTTTGCAAGTTGAGCTTAAATAATAATAATGGTTAGCATTCTGTATTGCAGTTGCAGATTTGTAATTTAGAGTTAGGGATCCGTAACTACTCCATATTCAGTGAAACTGCATAACCTTACTGCCCCTAATCCACTGCCGCCTTCTTCAAGTGGAAAATGCAACAAATGTTCCAGTGGAGAGATGCTCTATAAAGAATTGCAGTCACCCAGACATGCCTTTTTATAGGATAGTCCATTGTATTCTATACTCAGTCATCACTGAGATGTATGGGATTCTCTCTCTGAAGACTTTTATTTTTATTATACATCCACAGACTTTGGTTTCCTCCTACCATGTTGATGTGCCTCTGAAATGTGTGGCTGGTTCCATTTGAGATCCATAAGGATTCACTCAGAAAATGGGCTTCCTGTTTACTAAACTCATACAGTACAAGATTATTAAAATACTAGCTGTGCCCAGCCACGCGTTGCTGTGGTGAAGTATGGGATGGGAAGATTATAAAAGGGTTATATAGCTGTGTGGAAGGGCCTTGAGTCTACACGGCCATATAATCCAGTTAAAATCAGATAATCTGTATTTTCTAGGCAGTATGAAAGAGGCCTAAGTGAGGCCTAACTCTGCCTGTCCCCTGGGCTGAGTGGGTTGCTAGGAGACCAAGTGGGCGGAACTTAGCCTTCTAACTGGCAGCAACTGGATAAAAACAATTATTCCTCTCCCTCTAATTAGGACTTTATTTTTCTTTTCTTTTTGTTGTATGAACGTAGAGGCATGGATGAGGGGTTGTGCTGCCAAGTTTAATGTTTCTGGGATGTGTAGTTTTGTTGTTTTGTCCTAGGCCAAAATTTCATTACCCTTTTATATATATAGATGAATAGCATGTTCCTATTTTCTCAAGTTGAGCCACATTAATTTCACTTCTGCAGGAACCCCCAGTAGCGCAGTGGGTTAAACCCTTGTGCCGGCAAGACTGATGACTTGAAGATTGATTGGGTTGGGTTGCTGACTTGAAAGTTGTCAGTTTGAATCCAGCCTGGACAAAGTGCAGATAAGCTCCCTCTATCAGCTCCAGCTCCATGCAGGGACATGAGAGTAGCCTCCCACAAGGGTGGTAAAAACATCTGGGCATCCCCTGGACAGTGTCCTTGCAGACAGCCAATTCTCTCACACCAGAAGCGACTTGCAGTTTTTCAAGTTGCTCTTGACACGAAAAAAAATATATCACTTCTGCCTTAAAAGTCTGAGACACGGTTGTAAGATGAGCTACCTTCAGTCACAGTTTCTCCTTGACATTGATAGATCCACTCTTGGGATTGTGGATGGTTTATTTCAACCAAGGTTGCCAGATCAGGCCCTTCCAGTCCACAGTAGAGACCTGGAATTAGAACGGCTCATCACTTTAGGAGCCCTGGAAGTTGTCTATGTGCCGACTTTATTTTGCTCTCAAGCCCTGTGATGAATGGGTTGGATTGGGCTAAATGAAGGCATTATTAGTACTAAATTGCATCCAGGCCCGTTGTCTTCCGAAGGGCAACAGGAAAACCCTAGGCCTGGCTGTACCTCCCAATTACAACACGAAAGACTCAGGCGGAGGGTCACGGATGAAAGCAAATAAATGTTTTAGAATCCCCCTCTTAAACACACTTAAGACTATTTAACCAGAGGCTTGGTGGGGCGGCAGTGGGGGAGTCTGCAGGCTTGAAGCTTCTCCAGCTACCTGCCTCGGTTCTCTCGTTCGTTGGTCCTCCCCCTCCCGCCTTTGCTTTCATCCTTTTAGTCTTGAGGAATCCTAATTAGAAGCTTGAACAGGGTCCTCTCTCTCTTGCTCTCTCTCTCTCTCTCTCCTTTTTTCCTCTCTCTCTCTCTGCCCTTAAATCAGTAATTGGCTTCAGTGCAGAGAATGTCAGGAAATTAACACATCAAAACATGACAGCTGTTAATTTTTCCTCCGTATTTGTCATATGAATCACCGCTGATTTGCCGGAGTGCATAACAAATTAGTGGGCTGTAATCAGTGGGCACTCTCCTGCCTCCAGTAGCATCTACCTTTTTTGTGTGTGTGTATCTGTGTGTGTGTGTGTGTGTGTGTGTGCATTGGGGGTGTGGGAATCGTAACTTCTCCCGTCATTCCCCCCCCTTTACCTCCCCCTGCCCCCAAAGTCCATTACTTCACTGTTTCATCAGAGTTGACTGTTCTTGGGTGTGTCAGTGTCAATAAATCAGAATAAGCAACCGCTAAAAGCTCCAGAGCTCTTTAAACTTTGATGAAGGCTTTTAGTTACATTTTTAAACTTACACTTGGAACTGATTTTTTTCTCTCTCTCAAAAAAAATGTCACTCCCAGGCAGGATCTACCATCAGGGTTTCCCGTTTGACTTCCAAGAGTGGCAATCTGGTAATGTTTGCAAATTGAAAATTATTTAGGCAGAATTGAGAGACGTTAAGGGGGAAATCAGGGGCATCCCTCTGAAGATCCCTAGGATAATAAATAGCTGTTAGATCTCAAATAAACAAGTGGAAGAAAATGTTTTTTATTTCATACAGAGAAGTTCTCCTTTCATCCCTCTTGTGAATCAGTTATTCACATCAAAAGATAGTGAGAATGTCATTCCTTCATATATATAGAGAGAAAAGAACTTCCCCGAATTTATGAAGTTCACACTTATAAAGAGGTAAAAGTAAAAGTTTCCCTTGACATTAAGACTAGTTGTGTCTGACTCTGGGGTTGGTTTTTCATTTCCATTTCTAACCCAAAGAGCCGGCATTGTCCATAGACATCTCCTAGGTCATGTGGCCAGGATGACTGCATGGAACGCCCTTACCTTCCCACAGAAGTGGTACAGTAGAGTCTCACTTATCCAAGCTAAACGGGCCGGTAGAAGCTTTGATAAGCGAATATCTTGGATAATAAGGAGGGATTAAGGAAAAGCCTATTAAAACATCAAATTAGGTTATGATTTTACAAATTAAGCACCAAAACTTCATGTTATACAACAAATTTGACAGAAAAAGTAGTTCAATACACAGTAATGTTATGTTGTACTTACTGTATTTATGAATTTAGCACCAAAATATCACGATATATTGAAAACATTGACTACAAAAATGGCTTGGATATTCCAGAGGCTTGGATAAGCGAGGCTTGGATAAGTGAAACTCTACTGTACCTACTGATCTACTCACGTTTGCATATTTTTGAACAGCTAGGTTGGCAGAAGCTGGGCCTAACAGCAGGAGCTCACCCGGCTCGCCGAATTCGAACCACCGATATTTCGGTCAGCAAGCTCAGCAGCTCAGCGGTTTAACCCACTGTGCCATCAGGGTTACACTTATGATGTTACCAAGCTTACTATTTAATCCAATTTTATTGTGTTTAAATTTATTTTAGTTAACTATTACAGGGGTTTTAGGATAGTGATTAGTGTCTATTTGTCTCGTATTTTTGTCTTTTGTCTTTTATTGTTGACATGGTCGGTGGACTAATGAATAAACAGATCTGTCTGTCTGTCAGTCTCTCTACAAAGTTCTCCATACTTTTGAAGGAAAGAACTTCGGGGGTTTCATCTTTAGTTATTGATTAAAATGCTTCTATCCCCATCCTTAACCATAGGGTGTCAGGTTGGCAAACAGTATAAACACTTTTATACTTCAGGATCAGAGCCTAAACACAATAGGTAAAGGTAAAAAGGTTAAGGTTTTCCCCTGACATTAAGTCCAGTCATGTCTGACTCTGGGGGTTGGTGCTCATCTCCATTTCTAAGCTGAAGAGCCAGCGTTGTCCATAGACACCTCCAAGGTCATGTGGCCGGCATGACTGCATGGAGCACTGTTACCTTCCTGCTGGAGCGGTACCTATTGATCTACTCACATTTGCATGTTTCCAGAAGCATTCCCTCCTGACATTTTGCCTGCATGTATGGCAGGCATCCTCAGTGGTTGTGAGGTCTGTTGGAAACAAGGCAAGTGGGGTTTATATATCTGTGGAATATGTGTGTGTGTATATATATATATTCTGTTCACCTCTACCTTCTACCTTTTATTTTTCAGTGACTGGTTTTTTTTTTGGGGGGGGGGGGCAAAAATATTGCTTGCTTACACTTGAAAATTACCTAGGGCCGGCCCTGAGGAATCTTCCAGGAGCTCTACATTCACTACTTTATGGTTCACTTTTTGCAGATTCGCTGTTTCGTGGTTTTTTAATAAACTCCAAAAGACTACTATAAATAATAAAAATTACAATTTACAGCCTAAGGAAGGGAGGAAGGAGAAGCCAAAGGGAGAGAAAAGGAGCCCAAGCAGCAACGTGAGGAGAAGGAAGTGATTTATCAACACACGATTGGTTGATAAAGACTTAAAATAGTGTATAACTACTAAAATAATGTATAAATATTAAAATAAATATAGTGTCCCTACTTTGCGGATTTTTTACTTATTGCGGGTGGTCCTGGAACCTAACCCCAGCGATAAGTGAGGGAACACTGTATTCCTATATAGTGTATAGTTGCAAAAGATAGCCCTTGTGGCCCTTTCAAATTTAAGATTTTATGTTATTATGATAAGTACATATGGAGCAGTGACACTCACTGAGTCTCATGCCAGTAGGTCAGTTTATCTACGTAGGGCTTGAGACTGAACTTTAACTGAACTATTCAAGGAGCTGAACCTATTCCATTATCTTGGAAAGGTCTTTCAAAGTGTACATTCCCAGAGTGGATTCACCAAGTTACTAGTTGCCACTGATTTTGGTATGCATTTAACTCTCTTTTTTTATACCACACCAATTTTATTATCGGCATATATACTGATAGGTAAAGGTAAAGGTTTCCCCTGACGTTAAGTCCAGTCATGTCTGACTCTGGGGGTTGGTGCTCATCTCCATTTCTAAGCCAACGAGCCCGCATTGTCCATAGACACCTCCAAGGTCATGTGGCCAGCATGATTGCATGGAGCACTGTTATATACTGATACTTGATTTATTTGTCACTTTGACAAAGCCTCACAATGAGATCAAGCAGCCATATATTTCTGTTCAGAATAGATTGAGCCTAGAGCTTTGCAGGGGAGGGGAGCAGCCAAATCGGGAGGAAAAACAGCCAAATGTTGGATTGTAGTTCTTGAGTTTTAATCATACCATCTCAATTCGTTTAAGTGGCATATTAGCAGCAGCAAAAGAACACTCATAAGAGACAAAAGTGTTAGTGATACCTGTCAGAATAAAAAAGAGATTGATTCACCCTTCAATTAAAAAATGTCAACTGCTTCCATCAAACTGTCTCAGGTTTCAAAAAAAGTACATGAAACATTTCTAAAGAAGGCAAAGAAATTTCAATAGTACATTGAAGCTGTTTTTGAACTGTAAATGGGGGAAGGCTTTGATGTTGAGAGTAGACAGATAGCCTGGGCTCCTGGGTTGCCAAAAAGTTGTCTCTGTCTTTGATATTTACGATGGAAGGAGAAAGTAGGGAGAATGTTGAACATGGTGGTGGCACATGAGTGACCCTTCCATGCTAAGCTGAGAGATAACTTTGGCACCATGGCCTTCCTCCTTCACCACTTTTTATGGCAGTAACACCATGGTGCTGTGGGATAGCGTATATTCAAGCCAAAACCATGCTAACTCATCCCTCTTTAATTTTAGAATGGTTGGCCAACCCAATTGCCTCTGGCACATTGTAAAATGTGGAACTAGGAAGCAATTTTCTCCTTTTCCCATAACTTTTTTATTTCCAACATTTCTATCCCGCCCTTCTCACCCGAAGGAATGGGTCAGGGTGATGCAAATTAAATTAAATGTCAGTTGAGGGGAAAAGTTTAAATGGTCCAGAAAGCCTCATCGGTCACCATTTGGTGAAGGGGAGGACTTCCAAATTTACCCCTATTGTTATAAGGTTCAAGCAAGGGATGCATTGGGTGCATTCCTTTATTAAATCACTTGGCTTAAGAGTGTAGTGCAAATGGAGGGGCTGGTTGAATAGCACCCCAAGGAACTGGGTTGGTTCTCAAACTTAGGGGTTGTACAATAGCCATGAGAATGTGGAAGGATAGGCATTTTGTTTTGTAATTTGTACATATATAATGTGATTGGGGATGACATTTAATTTTTTTGTATGATGTAAAAGGTAAAGGTTTCCCCTGATGTTAAGTCCAGTCATGTCTGACTCTGGGGGTTGGTGCTCATCTCCATTTCTAAGCCGAAGAGCCGGACTTGTCCGTAGACACCTCCAAGGTCATTTGGCCGCCATGACTACATGGAACGCCGTTACCTTCCTGCTGGAGCGGTACCTATTGATCTACTCACATTGGCATGTTTTTGAACTGCTAGGTTGGCAGAAGCTGGAGCAACAGAGGGCACTCACTCCGCTCCCGGGATTTGAACCTGGGACCTTCTGGTCTGCAAGTTCAGCAGCTCAGTGCTTTAACACACCTCGCCTCCGGGGCTCCCTTTGTATGATGTACAATGACAATAAAGTTATTCTATTCTATTCCTTGACCAAGGGTTGTCTATGCACCAATAAGACACCAGCTTCAGCGTGACTCACATTAGCTTGCTCCCTCCAATTGTAGTTTGAAAATTCTAATTAAAGAGGTAAAATAAAATGGACCTGTTAACCCAACACTTGTACCTGGCCTCATTATTCCAATGTGTATGGGTAATACTAGAATTAGATGGTTGTCAATGTCTCTGTGATCAATCAGCCAGTGTTGTTTAATTTTGTTGTATATGGATGCATCACAAAGAGAACATTCACGAGGGGTGCATCAACAATGTAGAATTATTTTAGTTTGACAATTGACACTACTTCAAATTGCCATGGTTCAGTGCTTTGGAATCATGGGAGTAGTAGTTTTACAAGGTCATTAGCCTTCTCTGCCAAAAGCAATGGAGCTTTATCCAAATACAAACCCATGATTACATACATTGAGCCAAAATGTCAAACTGCATTAATTCTACAATGTAGATGCTCCCTAGGTAAAGATAAAGGTTTTCCCTGACGTTAAGTCCAGTTGTGTCCGACTCTGGGGGTTGGTGCTCATCTCCATTTCTAAGCCAAAGAGCCGGTGTTGTCCGTAGACACCACCAAGGTCATGTGGCTGGCATGACTGCATGGAACGCTGTTACCTTCCCGCTGGAGCGGTACCTATTTATCTACTCACATTTGCATGTTTTTGAACTGCTAGGTTGCCAGAAGCTGGAGCTAACAGCGGGCGCTCACTCCGCTCCCTGGATTTGAACCTGGGACCTTTCGGTCTGCAATTTCAGCAGCTCAGTGCTTTAACACACTGAGCCACCGGAGGCTCCCAGATGCTCCCTAAGTTTGTGAAAAAATAGAAGTATTGTGCAGCTTACCTTCTGTGCAAACTACAAGAAACCACAAAGAAGACCATAAAACCATTTGGCAATCTCAGCTTTCTACTGGAATGAGGACCCCAATCCTACATTCTGTAAGTATAGTATAGGAAACATTACACTGAGCTATAGCTTCCTTCATATCCTTAGAGGAAACCACACAGGATTAGAGGCTGCTTCCTGTGTTCTTTAAACTCCAACCCTCAATTCCATTTTATCTTCACAATTCTTTCTCTTTTTAACCTTAATTCCACTTCTCCCAATCATCTTGCACTTCCCTTTTTAAAAAATGCATAACACCTATTCTGGAGCAATTTTTTTAACAGAAGGCATTGAGCGGAAGGCTTGTAGAGAACAAAGGCCTTCAGATGATTCAGATTATATTCAGAAGAACAGGAAGGAGAACAAGGAACTCTTGACGAATATGGATGTGTCACATGTAAAAATCCACGGATGTCTAAAAGGCAAATGCTATTCATTCCACTCATTTGGACCACTATGACAAAATGGAAAAAGAAAGAAAGGAGAAAGAGAAAAAGAAGTGGGGCGGGACACAAGAAGAACTTAGCATGCAAATCATCAGACTAAGGGAGATAAAGAGTATTTTGGAAGAATGTCCTGAATTATTTAACAAATAGAGGATTCAAATGTATTGTGCTTACCTGAAAAGAAATGGACAAGAGTAACACAGATCTGGGGTGGCTGCTAACATATTATCCCCATAAAGTGTTACCCTAAAAGAAAACAAAGGAGGTCATGGAATTGTGTAAAATCTGAATAGTCTACTATTTATATAGAGATACCCACTGAGGATAGCTGTGACTGCAATAGAAATACAATGGATCTCA
Source organism: Anolis carolinensis (assembly GCF_035594765.1). Taxonomy (NCBI): domain Eukaryota; kingdom Metazoa; phylum Chordata; class Lepidosauria; order Squamata; family Anolidae; genus Anolis; species Anolis carolinensis. Next base: position 17,004,602 of record NW_026943820.1, read on the forward strand.
CCATGGTTGGAAAGTCTGTGACTACGTGATCTGTCAATAGTACCTTCTGACTGCTGATGGGTCTTCTTTGCCCATGTGTTCCCTCCCCTGAGTTCTTCCTGATGGAAATAGACATGGATGGGGCAGCTCTTTAACTAGAGAGTTGCAAAGTGGGGCATGTAACCACCCTTGCCAGGGGTTGTGTGTGTCAAAAATTAAATGTATATACATACTATCCCGAATACAATAAGGCAAACAGACACTTCTCAATTACTTATAGTGTGAGCAGTGCCGTTGGCCTCTGACACATATAAAGTCATTTGCCTTGATGGGAATGGCCATGTCCTGCTATTGAGCACACCCTATCCTCTTGCCCCATACATTCTGTTGACCAAGCCCTATCCTTCTGCTCCATCCATGTCTTCTTGTTGAGCAAGCCCTATCCTTCTGTCCCATCCCTCTAGAACAGTGGTTTTCAACCTGGGATCCCCAGAAGTTTTTGGACTTCAACTCCCAGAAATCCCAGCCATTTTACCAGCTGTTAGGATTTCTGTGAGCTGAAGGCCAAAAGCATCTGGGGACCCCAGGTTGAGAACCACTGCTCTAGAAGCTAGTGACCTGGGTCTTTTCCTGTAGGAGTTGAATTGTGGCATGGAAGCCATTTTGACATGCTTGGTGGGGGAAAGACACTAGGCACTTGGTGGGGCCGGGCTGTGGCGCAGCCTGGTAAACAGCTGCTGCAATAAATCACTCTGACCATGAGGTCATGAGTTTGAGGCCAGCCCGTGGCGGGGTGAGCACCTGTCAATTAAAAATAAAATATAGCCCCTGCTTGTTGCTGACCTAGCAACCCGAAAGATAGTTGCATCTATCAAGTAGGAAATAAGGTACCACTTATAAAAAGTGGGGAGGCAAGTTTAACTAATTCACAACGTTGGAATGAGGAAGTGAGGAAGTGCTGTCAGAGTGGATGATGAAGCAGCTGCTCCCCCCGTGGCCAGAATCGAACATCCCCTCAGGAGAAGGTTAAATTGCCTCTGCGTCTGTCTGTCTGTTGTCTCTGTCTTGGTTCAATGTGTTTATGGGCATTGAATGTTTGCCCTATATGTACATAATGTGATCCGCCCTGAGTCCCCTTCGGGGTGAGAAGGGCGGAATATAAATACTGTAAATAAATAAATAGGCAGATGCTTGTGTCTTTCAGTGGCAGGAAACAGCATGAGTAGTCATCAATGTTCACCTTGTCACCCATCTTTGGCATAAAGGAGGATCTCTATGTTCTGAGGGCTGAGAAGGAGGCTCCCCTTGGAGCTGGCCTGGGAGATTGGCTCTCTCTTGTATGGTTATGTGGCTTGGGAGGGAATGCGCTGGGTTTGCCTTCCAGTTATGACTGGCTGGAGTGAACATCCCATGGGCACAGATTGCCCTCGGGGCCAAGTGTTTCCTCATAGGTTAGTACCTGCCCTTCGGCCAATTACTCACATCCTTCCAATTAGCTAGTTGCCCAGGAAGTTTCTAACAAAAATTTAGGTCATTAAATGGCCCTTTATTTCATCTATATAGTTCAGTATTTCATGTTGGGCATCAACTGAAAAAATGCACAGAAAATGTATGTGCTTTTTTGAACAGGCAAGTCATCCCTTTTGTACAGAAGCTTAGCAGATCAAGCTTGCCAACAGGAAAAGAAGAACCTTTAGAGATCACATTGTTTTGGAAACTAGCTTGGGAGTAAAGGAGAGAATTTCAGGAGAGCAATAAAACAAGCCTTTTATTATCACAGCTGATGATAAGGCAAAGCAGCCCTAGGTATTTATATCTCGGCTTATCTACAATTGACCAATGGCTGAGGGTCCTCCTCACCTTCCTGTGATGCCTCATGGGCCCTGTAGTCCTGTTCCTAGTACTATTGTGGCAGATGAAGATGAAAACATGGGGTTTTCGCCGGTGCAACAAGAGTCTCTTCACCTGCCGGATGTTGACGTTTGCCCTCAAGAATTCAGCAAAACAGGCCTTGGGCAGGACTCCCCTCCGTTTCCCAGGAAAGAATCTTATTCTAGAGATAGGGGATTTAGGGAGGCCTGTTCCGTCCCCCAGGACGATGGTTTGCCTTACTTATTGGTCGTTTGATTGTTTTCCCTCCTTTGCATTTTGTTTCAGCCTCTGGCTGCAAAAGCCCAGGAAAGGTGGCTTGAAGTCTGCAAGAGCTGGCTGCAGTTTTCTTTGCAATGATTGGTCAAAGAGTACAACATCTTAGGACCGCCCTTTTTACCAGGGTCTAGTCTCCATTTTAGAGTTTCATTCTGGCTATAGTCTTCCAACGTGCTGGAGCTGTGCAAGGCTAACTGGGACAAATCATCCTCAAAACCAGGCCAATCTAAGCCTATCCAAATTAGATAAGTATTGAGTTATACTGATCTGGAATAGGAAATCTAGTTAGAGGAGCAGGGTTATTCCATCGCTTCTAGAACTAATCTTTGCTGTAAAGATAGGGAAGGAAAGAGTTTCTCCTTCTAATATAGACAGCGTGATTAAGGTATAGTGGTTTTATAATCACCTTTGCCTTCTGGAACCAGGGATAATTCTGCAACTAAAACCTATGGAAATTTGTTTCATTTTCTGCAACTTTAAGATCTGTGCCAGGTTTACAACCTTGTATGAATAAACATCCTTTTTTGAAGTTCTCCAGACTCAGTCGTTCAATATTTTAGGACAGCTTATAGGGATTTGCAGTTCGCCCGGATAAAGGACGGCACGTTTCAGCTTTATAGTTTTTTTTATTGTCTGGCGGACGGCACAGTTTTGAGGACGATCAGCGGTTTTTCACAGCGGGGAGGAGGCGTCTTTTCTCTCCTCCTTTCCAAAGCCAGCCTCGGTGCTCCTTCGGCGGCAGGCCTCGAGCCGCAGAGCACGAGGTGCTTGAAAATTTGGCAAAGTCGCCATTTTGGCAGTTTACGTCACTCGGGCAAGGGAGGTATCAAGTGGCAAGTTGCTGTCAGTTGGCATTTTGCAGCTTGCCTACCAAAGTTTGGCGCCAAAGGTCACAATCTTTGTAAAGTATAGTTACTTAGTGATATATATTGCTATGGTTAAGTGCTGTGAATTGTATTATATATTGAATTTGCTTTTATTGTAAATTTACTTGCAGGTATATTGCATTTGCCTTTGTTGTAAATTTACTTGCTATTAAGAATACATAATGTCTATGCAATTTCAAGATGATGCAGATGGTATACCTCCTTCTGAGGCTGAAAGTAGGAATGAAAGGCCCCAAAGGATAAAGCACCCTTCAGCCAAGATGCTAGCCCATCTAATAGATGAAAAGGAGCTCCTCCATGTGAGGTTAGGTTCGGCATGGGAGCGAATTGTAACATTAATGGACAGAATTGAGAGCTTGGGTATTACAAGGGTGCCATCCATATTACAGACAGACCTTGAAGAGACCTTCGGTATTTGGAGGGGTTTGGTGTCTAAGATAGTCCAGGTCCTCGAGCGCATTAGGATTCAGAGTTAGAAATAGTGAGTGTCTTAGCTGACACTAATGAGAAAGAAAATAAGGTGAGGGCAATTCTAGATGCCTTGGAATTTAGTTCTCCATCTGTTAATCTAAGGTCTGAGCCAAAAGGAAATCAGTCTTCCTTATGCAGCCATGAGACCAATCTTTTAAAATCACCTGCTGTGGCACTTAGTCTTAAGTCCAACCGCTCTAGCCAGGTATCTAAACTAAGGGAGTGTGCATCATCTAAACATAGCCACTCTAGCAAGTCTTCTGCTGCTGGGAGTGCCATCTCTTCCCTAGCTGCCTTGCACATTAAGGAGGCTGCACGTCTAGAGTTAAAGAGCAAGGTAGCGGGGGCGGAGGCTGATGCTAAGGCAGCTGATCTCACCCTTCCCTTTAAAGAAGAAGAGCAACGACTGCAAATAGAACAGGCCCGTAGACAAAGCGAAATGCAAATGGAACAGGCCCAAAGGCAAGGTGAAATAGAAATGCTTAGAATAAGGATGGATGCTACTGCCAAAAAGGTAAGGGCTGAGACTTTGGCCAAGGCCCTAATTGAGCCACTCACAGAAGAAAATGTAAGTCAGTTGCCGAAGCAGGACCCTTCTTCCAAGGTGCTTGTGCATCTTAATAGCTTAAACAGCCAGTTTTCGGATGAGGAACAGGAAGACTTCTCTCCTTACCCAGAGCAGGGCCCCAAAGTCACTTTTGAGTTTCCTGCAGAGCAGAGCGTCATAGCGGGGAGCTCACCCTTGCCCGAGCTACCTGTGCCTCCTGCTAAATCCCTAGGTCAGTCAATCAGGGCCTCAAGGCCAAGTGCTAGTTGGCCCTTACAGACAGCTGCACAGGGAGCCACCGATTCGTCAGTGGTCGATGTCATCCCTCCAAGAGGCCAAAGGTTGACGCAAGGTGCACGGTGGGAGTCCACTCCACAACAGCAAACTCCTCAATTGTTCCCTTCGACGCCAGAGTCCCAGCTTGTCTCCATCATCAGAAGCCCCAGAAGAGATCTTAAGGACAAGGGTGTCGAAAAGTTTTCGGACAAGCCTGAGGAATTTCTTCTCTGGAAGGCCACCTTCCAGAGAGCAATCAGAGACTTAAAGTTATTGCCTGAGGAAGAACTGACTCTTCTGGCTGCATGGTTGGGCCCAGCCTCATCCTCACAAGTTAAGAAGATCTACGCAGCCCACGTAGCCGATCCCGACAAAGCCCTGGAAAAGGCCTGGGCCAGGTTGCAGCAGAGGTATGGGGCCAGCACAGAGATTGAAGCATCTCTTATGGACAAGCTCCAAAGGTTCCCAGCTTTGAAACTCAAAGACTTCAAACTCTTGTGGGACCTCAGCGATCTCCTTACGGAATTAGAGTCGGCCAAGGAGAATCCAGAACTGCCCGGTTTGAAGTGCCTCGATCAGCACCTGTCCCAGAGGCAGATCTTGACCAAGCTGCCCTTCACTTTGCAAGAACGCTGGGGACAGGAGGTCTTCAACTACAAGGAGGCCCACTCCCAGGCATACCCTCCATTTTCTCATTTGGTCCAGTTCATCACCAGGGCGGCCAGAGAAAGGAATGATCCGCAGACGGGCCTCCCCACCTTATACCAAGGGACCCAGCCAGAGAAGGCACCTAAAGTGGAGAAAAAACCATCCAGAGAGGCCAAAAGACCGGTTAGTGTTAAGGCTGTTGAAACTCAGCACAGGGCCAACGAATCCAAGTCAGAGGTGAAGGAGGTGCTCTGCCCCATTCACCAAAAGCCTCACAGTTTGGCCAACTGCCGGGAATTTGGCAAGAAGCCTTATAAAGAAAGACAACAGATTGTACAGAAGCTGGGCATATGTTTTAGGTGCTGTGGAGCAACTCCTCACTTTGCATCCAACTGCAAAGAGGACGTCAAATGCGCAAGGTGTAACAGCCTTAAGCATTGCACCGCGATGCACAACTCTGACGCTGTCTCCCGCGCCAAAGGGGACACGTCTTCCAAAGAAGGGTCATCTACTGAAGCCACCAACATGCAGACCGCGTCACGGATGCAGGAGGATGCTCCATCGGTCGCCTGTACTGAACTATGCTCTGACGTGCACCAGTTCAGAGTCTGCCATCCCATCTGCCTAGCAGATGTATATCCAGCCAGAAGACCTTGGCTTAAAAAGAGACTTTACGTGGCTTTGGATTCACAAAGCGATGCCTCCCTGGCGACTCCAGAGTTTTTCCAACTGTTTGACATAAAAACCCAGACGGTCGACTACACCATGTCCACCTGTGTAGGGAAGAAGAAGTTGCAGGGTCGCATAGCATCCGGCTTTGTTGTCTCCTCTTGTGACCAGAAGAGACTGTTCGAGTTACCAGACCTCATTGAGTGTTCCTCTATTCCCCGGAACAAAAGGCAGATTGTCACCAGAGAAGTCGTGGAAGCCCATCCTCACTTGCGAAAGCTGAAGAACGCCTTACCTGCTTTCCGTCCAGATGTGGACATTGCCCTTCTGCTTGGTGCGGACTGTCCGAACTTGTTCTATGTGAACGACCAAGTTAAGGGACCTCCAGGGGCGCCCATTGCTCAGCTGCTACCACTAGGCTGGACAGTTACAGGCCCGGTGTGCATAAATAGGATGCACCCTCCATCGTCGGTGGGCACTCGTCAAGCGCACGTGCTTCAAGGCAGTCGCCCCACACTAATGCATAGCTGTTTGAGTCATATCTCGGTCTATTGTCAGGGGATAACACCAGAGTATTCTTCCATCTTTGAAGTCTCCGAAAGGGATGAAACTACAGCGCTTTCCAAAGATGAACAGAGGTTTTTAGAGATCATGAACTCTCAAGTTTCCCGGAGTCCCGAGGGAAATTGGATAGCCCCTCTGCCTTTTAAAGCAAAAAAACCCACTTTGCCAAACAACAGGCATGTGGCAGAAAATAGACTCTGGTCACTGAAGAAGAAGATGCAGAAAGACCCCAAGGTAAAGGAGCAAATCGTTGGCTTTATGGAAGACATGTTCCAAAGTAACTACGCCAAGGTCTCTGATCAAAGTGAGGTCAATGAAGAAAACTGGTTCCTGCCTTTCCATAAAGTCACGCATCCCCAAAAGCCTAACAAGGTCCGAATTGTATTCGATGCCAGTGCCGCATGCCAAGGCATTTCTCTTAATAATGTTTTGCTAAAGGGACCAGATCTTTTAAACAGTTATGTTTATTTTCGCACGGACAGTACAGTTGTGCTTGGTTACATCAACAACACAACCAAAAGATTCAAGGTGTATGTGGCTAATAGAATCAACAACATTCTATCCAGTTCTACGCCTAGCCAGTGGCACCACGTCGCCACCAGCAACAACCCAGCTGACATCGCTTCCAGAGGAGCTTCAACTCAACGAGTGTTAAGTTCAAGTTGGCTGACAGGCCCCAGATGCTTGACCGAAGTCAATTTTCCATCAGCCTTTTCTCCCACCGATATTACAGAATTGCCCGAGTCCGTTCCAGAGGTGAAAGTTTGCAAGATGACCACAGAAATCAAGATGGGCCAAAGATCTTGCCTGGAACCACACCGTTTTGAATGTTTTTCGGAGTGGCACAGTCTTCTTAGAGCAGTTGCTAGGCTTATACATCGTTTAGCTTGCAAAGATAGTGAGCCTTTACAGGTCCAGGATATGATAAAGGCTAAGAGCGTCATATTCAAGTCAGTACAGAGATCTGCTTTCAAGCAGGAAATAGCTAGGCTAGAGCAAGGGCTCAACATCCCTAATCAAAGTCTTCTAAATGAGTTAAACCCATTTTTAGACAAGGAGGGTATTTTGAGAGTTGGAGGAAGGTTAGCCAAAGCTAAACTCAAGGCGTGCATAAAAAACCCCATCATCATACCCCCTAATAGTCACACTGCATTGCTGCTCGTTCGGCATCACCATGAAAGGATCCATCATCAGGGTAGAACTCTAACTGAGGCAGCCCTTAGAAATGAAGGTCTGTGGGTAGTTAATGCCAAAAGGTTGGTCAACAGTTGTATTTTCAAATGTGTTAAATGCAGGCGCCTTAGGCGAAACTGTCAAAGTCAGTTGATGGCAGAACTACCTCAGGATAGGACTTTGACAGACCCACCCTTTTCCCATGTGGGAATCGATGTGTTTGGTCCTTGGGAGGTTGTCACTAGGAAAACCAGGGGTGGTGTTGTAAATAACAAGAGGTGGGCAGTTTTGTTTACTTGTTTAGTAATACGAGCTGTCCATATAGAAGTCATAGAAGGGATGGACACTTCATCATTTTTAAATGCATTAAAAAGGTTCATAGCCCTCAGAGGGCCAATTAAGTCAATTCGGTCGGACTGTGGCACCAATTTTGTAGGTGCGACCAAAGAACTCAATTGTGTGTCTAGGTTTGGGAGAGACCCAAAGGTTCAGAACTTTACGAATACTGAACAAATTATGTGGACTTTCAATGTTCCTCACGCCTCCCACATGGGTGGTGTTTGGGAGAGGATGATTGGTATTAGTCGCAAAATCCTTAATGCCATGCTTTTGAGTCATAGGTCATTGACGCATGATGTTTTGGTGACACTTATGGTGGAAGTTACCGCAATTATCAACAACCGGCCGCTGGTTCCCCTTACCAGTGACCCTGAGAACTTACAACCACTGACTCCTGCACTTATTTTGACACAAAAGGTGCCAGGATGGAAGGACATCATGTTGCCAGTTCCGGACGGAACTCACCGTGCCCTGTGGAAACAGGTGCAGTCCTTGGCCAACCACTTTTGGAAAAGGTGGAAAGCTGAGTACTTAAGCCAGCTTCAAGCTAGAAGAATCTGGCAAAGCCCACAGGACAACATTGAGGTTAACAACGTTGTGTTGTTAAAGGACAAAGACTTGCCCCGCCATGCATGGCCCATGGGCATTGTATTAAAGACCTTTCCTTGCCCGGATGATAAGGTCAGGAAAGTTCAATTAAAGACTTGCAACAGAGACAAAGTGTCCATTTTGGACAGACCAATTAGTGACCTCGTGTTGCTTATTGGAGATGTTTAAAGTTCTAGTGTTTGTATTGTCATATGTGCAAAGGTGTTTGTATGTTTTTGAGTGGTAAATTCCCACATCCTGGGAATTTAAGCGGGGAGTGTTCCGTCCCCCAGGACAATGGTTTGCCTTACTTATTGGTCGTTTGATTGTTTTCCCTCCTTTGCATTTTGTTTCAGCCTCTGGCTGCAAAAGCCCAGGAAAGGTGGCTTGAAGTCTGCAAGAGCTGGCTGCAGTTTTCTTTGCAATGATTGGTCAAAGAGTACAACATCTTAGGACCGCCCTTTTTACCAGGGTCTAGTCTCCATTTTAGAGTTTCATTCTGGCTATAGTCTTCCAACGTGCTGGAGCTGTGCAAGGCTAACTGGGACAAATCATCCTCAAAACCAGGCCAATCTAAGCCTATCCAAATTAGATAAGTATTGAGTTATACTGATCTGGAATAGGAAATCTAGTTAGAGGAGCAGGGTTATTCCATCGCTTCTAGAACTAATCTTTGCTGTAAAGATAGGGAAGGAAAGAGTTTCTCCTTCTAATATAGACAGCGTGATTAGGGTATAGTGGTTTTATAATCACCTTTGCCTTCTGGAACCAGGGATAATTCTGCAACTAAAACCTATGGAAATTTGTTTCATTTTCTGCAACTTTAAGATCTGTGCCAGGTTTACAACCTTGTATGAATAAACATCCTTTTTTGAAGTTCTCCAGACTCAGTCGTTCAATATTTTAGGACAGCTTATAGGGATTTGCAGTTCGCCCGGATAAAGGACGGCACGTTTCAGCTTTATAGTTTTTTTTATTGTCTGGCGGACGGCACAAGGCCCAACGGAGGAGTTTACGGATTGCAGCCAAACAACAGACTGATTAGGCCTGCTTCCCTTGGGAAATTCTAAGGAGTCTTGCATCTGGACAGAGTTGGGTTTCACTTCTTGTTCTCTAGGGAAAGAGATTTGTTGGCGGGAAAACGAGACCCAATATAGGTGTTTGGCGCGAGAGATTCCTTGCGGAGTCAATTGATCAGCTTCAGGAGAGAGATCGTGTGTGGACTTCGTAACCCCAGTTCCTTGCTTCCCGGATCAAGCTTCAAGCCCTTGCCTTGCCTTGCTGTTTAACCACGGACCCTGCTCCACGCTTCATGTTTTGCCTTGTCTCCAGTCACGGACCTAGTCAAGAATCAAGTTTATTTCCAGCCTTGTTGTCAAGCTTCATTGGACTCTAAGACTCTGTCATTTCCCCATACTATTGCTTGGCAAAAGTGTGTGTTTCGGTCAAGTGGATTAAAACTTTGAACTCTAATATCATTTATTGGACAATACATTTTTGGACTATATTTGACCTCATTTGAAAGGTCTGCTTCTGAACTATATTCTTCACTTGTTTTTATTGCTTTTATATATTTTCTTAATAAAGATATTAGATAGAGACTGGCCTCCGTGTAAGGTTATTGGTGCCCAGCAGCCAGGGTTCTGACACTTCCACACCTACTTGGCACAAGTGATACCAATGACCTAACTTGTTTACTCTGAGCTTTCTTCTCTCTCTGGAACTTCCTGAAGAAAGGCACCAGCTCACAGGAAGGGGAGGGACACAGGCCCTGTGTTGCACATACTACTTTGGTTCATACAAAGTGCTTATATTGTCTATATAAAGGCTATATGATAAATGCAGAGGCAAAGCTATATAGACAATAGTTTACTATTTTTCTGGTTTATGGTCCCTACAATTGGACATATTTGTGCTTCTCGCACAAGAGTGGTGATGAAGGGGTCAGAGTCAGATGTCTGACAGAGCCTGATGGAGAAGGTGGAGTTAACATAGATGTACATACCCGAAGTAACCTGGTGCGTCTCCTTCCCACCCTCTTACTTGCCTTCTCCCTCTTACTCTTTCTCGTTCTCTTTCTTTCTCTCTCTTATACACAAACCTAAAATATTGTGCAAAACAATTTACCTAAATCATGGATATTTTAGCTATTAGCTGAGCCACAAACATTTTCTTTTCTTTGTTTTTGTTTCCAGGCACACAAGTTTAATTTACCACAATACTGTTCAGAATAAAAATGTTAATAGTAGCATTTTCCAGCAATTGTGTGCTTGTCCCCATTGGACCTCTAAATAAAGTCGGTGTAAAAACTGTAAAGGTAGTAACCCTGCAGCTACAACTATAATTATCAGGATTTAATAGTGTTTATGAATGACTTGCTATGATCCAAGGGATAATCATAGGTCTTATTAAACATTTATTCCAGCATTTTTTATATAAAAGTTTGGCCTTTGAAATGTCACAGGAGTGTGCTCCTTAATGTAAACTTTAAAAAAAAAAACAAGAAAAGAAAACCCTGAAAGCTGTTTGAAGAGAGGTCATAATGCAATTTGAATGCATAGCTTTAGAAATCTGAAAACCGAGAAGGGACTAGATAGGTATCCCCCATAAATTATTGTCTTTTTTACAATTAGAACTACATAATGGATAAATATTCTGTGTCCAGAGCTTATCTATCTATCTCCTTTGTCCCCCAGTTGCTAGCAAATGGGGCCGGGCTGTGGCGCAGGCTGTTGAGCAACCAGCTGCAGCCAGCTGCAACAAATCACTCTGACCAAGAGGTCATGGGTTCGAGGCCAGCTCGGAGCCCCGTGTTTGTCTTGACATTGTTCTATGTTAAGGCATTGAATGTTTGCCTTATATGTGTAATGTGATCCGCCCTGAGTCCCCTTCGGGGTGAGAAGGGCAGAATATAAATACTGTAAATAAATAACTCCTTGGTCCAATGCAACCGATAGCTGATAAAATATGCTATGACTATGTATGATTCGTAAATACAAAATAGTTATGATACATAACTCTATTATGAATCTTCAGGTCAAGGGCTGCTGTAGTTTTTAGTTTTGAATATGTTTTTATGGATTTTAACTGAATTTTTTAAAATACCAATGATATTTAATTCTATTTTAATGTTTGTATATTTGTTGATTTTAAATTGAATTGAAATGCTTTTAAGGTTAGCCGCTTTTAATTTCATTCTGGAGAGACTACAAATAAACATACCACTACTGCTACTACTAATAATAGTAAGAATGAGAATAAGAATAAGAATTCAATTGCAATACAGATGCTAGCCCTCATCTTCCAAACCTTATTCCAATTAATCATAATATTCTCAATGATCACCACTTTCGCTCTCTGTCTCAAAATCATACCAAATGGTTATGTTTTCTGAAAGTTAGAGGATTCTCTTCTATCTTACGAGGTTTTCTCCATCTGGAAGGAACAACATCTAGTTTCTCATCATAAAGCTCTTTTTCTCTCCCCGCTAGAATGGCCCACCTTCCTTCTTTCCCTCTATTGCAGACAGATTGGATGGCTGCTACAAGATGGCAATTAAAGAAGGCAAAGGCAGCTGGTATTTCCATACCATCATATATATATATATACCTATTGAGGTTTTACTCCTTGACTGGTGAGGGTAGAATTTTTATTTTCTGTCTATTTTTTAAAAAAATCTACTTTTTGTAGGATTTCACGGAGGCCAGCTTCATGCCTTAGGCGGTATCAGCATGAAGAATTTTGGTCTTCAGATCAAGCAAAAAAATTAGAGCTCCCTTCCGGGCACAGGTACATGATAAAAGCCAACCAACTCCGATTAATTCAAAGATGAATTCTCAACAGCAATATTCTCATGGCATCTTCAATATTTCTCTCTGATAAGGGATAGATCAGATGGGAGCTTCGTTCCCCAAGCTGGAGAGAGGTGTGGCTGTTTCTTCTTTCCTATTTAACTTGAAACATGAGGTACAGAGAATCTGCAAAAGAAGTTTTAACATTTTGGTGAAGAAGTTACAAGAGTGAAGCTGCTTCTTGGTTACGTAAAGTAAACTCACAGGGCTTCTTTCGATATCACAGCAATGTTCTTGTGTGTGCTGGCAAATCTCAACCACTTGCAGCAGAAATGGCAAAGCAAACTACGGACATTTGATAAGTGGTTTGTTTGTTTGTTGAAATGTCAGTAGTACCTGTCTCTTGTAACAAGTCAAAGGAATAACCAAAGTTTATTTGGGGGAATAATTTTGTGCTTGATCAGGAGGAAAATTCAGTGTATTGCAATATAGAAACCACAGAGCTTAAGATGGTGACCATGGCATGTGGTATGGTATAAACTATAATGCCTCATTCAGATTTTCATATAGGCTGAAATTTGCTGATGAACAGGATAGTAGTTGTTACAGTCTAGAGCAGAGCTTTACAAACATTTCATGCTGGTGACACACTTTTTAGACATGCATTATTTCACGACACAGTAATTTGGTTTTACAGTAGAGTCTCACTAATCCAAGCCTCGCTTATCCAAGCCTCTGGATTATCCAAGCCATTTTTGTAGTCAATGTTTTCAATATATCATGATATTTTGGTGCTAAATTCGTAAATACAGTAATTACAACATAGCATTACTGCGTATTGAACTACTTTTTTCTGTCAAATTTGTTGTATAACATGATGTTTTGGTGCTTAATTTGTAAAATCATAACCTAATTTAATGTTTAATAGGTTTTTCCTTAATCCCTCCTTATTATCCAACATATTTGCTTATCCAAGCTTCTGCCGGGCCGTTTAGCTTGGATAAGTGAGACTCTACTGTACTTTCAAACAAGAAGTTAAACCAACCCTTTATAAGAGATATAATCGCATACATAAATTATAATAATGAGATATAGGGGGTGCAACGAATATCATGAAAACTTTAATTTAGAATTTTAAAATATATGCTTTATTGCTTGTTACACATAAACTCAGAGATTTCTCATTATGTTTGACAGGCCACATACTTCACCTGACACACTAATGTGTCTCAACACACAGTTTGGAAAGCTCTGGTCAAGAGGCTGAAAATGGGCAGATAGGATCTAGGATCTGTGGCTACTCCAAGCCTGCTCAAAAGTTCTTTGCGGTTATTTTGCTCAGAAAACACTCTTTTCTGCACAGCATTTCCTGTGCTGAAAATATCGTTCTGTTTCAGAAATACAATTTTCCATTAGAACGTATGAATTTGTTTCCAAAAAACACATTTTGTGTAGAATCAGCATTCCAGAGTTCTTTTTGTAAGGGGTTTCTGACATTTGACATTGGAATACCGCTGATTTCTGGGCCTGATTATATTGCACAAGATTTCTCTAACTTAAAATGATACATTTTAATATATTGGGTTTATGGTTGCCGTCCCCTTGATCAGGTCATGTAAGTGTTATTTATTTCTATAATTATATTTTTACTTTGCTTAATAATGTGTTATTATGTTGTTATGTAATGTTTGTGTTGTTTTTATGATTGGAAACCGCCCTGAGTCCCATCCGGGAGATAGGGCGGTATATAAATAAAGTTTTATTATTATTATTATTTTATTATGACACAGCAAACAAGATAGATATGCTGGATTTCATATCACAAAATCACAAGTCGAACACTTCCCAAGTGTCTAGGACTGTGTGAAGTATTTTCGGATGATGCCTTTTGCAGTTGGCAGATCGTAATTTTGTCAATGTCTATTGTTTCCAAATGCCGGCTGAGATCTTTTGGCACGGCACCCAGTGTGCCCATCACCACCGGGACCACCTGCACTGGTTTCTGCCAGAGTCTTTGAAGTTCAATCTTGAGGTCCTGAGCTTTTCCTGTTGTTCAATGTGACTGTCACCTGGGATGGCAACATCAATGATCCAAATCTTTTTCTTTTCCACAACTGTGATGTCTGGTGTGTTATGTTTCAGAACTTTGTCAGTCTGGATTCGGAAGTCCCACAGTATCTTTGCATGTTCATTTTCCAATATTTTTGCAGGTTTGTGATCCCACCAGTTCTTTGCTGCTGGGAGGTGGTACTTGAGGCATAAGTTCCAATGAATCATTTGGGCCACATAGTTGTTGTTGTTATTGTTGTTGTTGTTGTTGTTGTTGTTGTTATTATTATTATTTGAGAAACACCTTTTGTATTCCCATTACCAAAATATATATTTTCAAATATTATTTCCATTCCGAGAAAGTGTGAAGTGTTATTCTTTTCAAGTGAAGTAAAAAAGAATTTACTTGGGCGGATGATAATCTTATTTTGCACAGGTGCTTCTTGAATATCAGAAAACACTGAGAAGGAAAACTCTGGAATGATGAGAATATTTCTGTTCAAGACTCATTCTGCACAAACATCTACATGTACAGTAGAGTCTTACTTATCCAAGCCTCGCTTATCCAAGCTTCTGGATTATCCAAGCCATTTTTGTAGTCAATGTTTTCAATATATCATGATATTTTGGTGCTAAATTCGTAAATACAGTAATTACAACATAAAATTACTGTGTATTGAACTACTTTTTCTGTCAAATTTGTTGTGTAACATGATGTTTTGGCGCTTAATTTGTAAAATCATAACCTAATTTGATGTTTAATAGGCTTTTCCTTAATCCCTCTTTATTATCCAAGATATTCGCTTATCCAAGCTTCTGCTGGCCTGTTTAGCTTGGATAAGTGAGACTCTACTGTAGTTTGTTTTGTAGAGAAAACTGAATTTTCTGCACAGGAAACAAAATGTGTACATGAGCTGAATAAACTCTTTCTTTGCACAGGTTTGAGATTTCCTCTTTTTCGCATCTCTTCTCCCATTAGTAGTGCTTCCGTCCTGTGATTTCTCTGTTGATGAGAGACTACCTTCTTAAAGCAATCATCAAATCTGTTTCCTTAAGCACCCAGCCTACGTTTGTAGACTGACCTCTCTGTGAATGCATGAGCAATTCAATAGGTTATTTGGTATAAAAGTAATTTATTGTGTGTCTGGTGTTATCGTCCCCTCTAATCTGCAGATTAACATAAATAATTATTGTAATATTGTACCGCGTTGCAATAATCTTCATGCTAATTGAATAGAACTCTGGCAAACACTTTCTACAATTCCTGCATGAATTAAGGTTAAGCCATCTGTTTTGTGACAGAAATAGAGAATTAAAGCCAGAGAAGGAGGAGAAGAAGAAAATAACTGTATAATGAAGCATTCCCGAACTTGTATTCTGAAGCAGGAGCAAATTATTGTCAGAATATTTGCATACAAGCTGAAGAATTAAGTTGTCAGCTAAAACTGTGTGCTTGTGTTTTTAGGGTGAGAAAAATGTGTTGAATGATCCCCATGGTCCTTCTCATTACTTTTTGGATAAAGCAAAACTTTTCACATTTTCTCAGCTCTGAATTTTACAAAACATTAAACAGAAACCATAATTACAGATCGAAGAACCAAAGCACATTTGATATGCATGTAGACAGACAAAGGAGAAAGAGAGAGATACAAATATAGTGATACAGATACAGCCATAGATACAGAAACAAGCATCTGAATAAATTGTCTGCATCGTAGGAGGTGGAAGGCTTTTTGATAGCTCTTACTTTGGTAAAGAGAAATTAGCTATTTTCGGTCTTAATTGTGGTATAAAGACATTTATAATGTAAAAAGGTCATTTTGCTTTTTATTGTGCTGGAATGTTTTACTGTGAAAGCTTCAGTATGAAAAATATGCCTTTAACAAAAGCAGTGTGAATTCTTGTGTCAAGTAGAAACACATTTATACTGATGTTTACATATGTATTTCTTTAATATTATGATAAACACCACAACTTGCAAGCTAAAAGCTAAACCCATAATTTCTGGGAAAGGAATGGCAAAGGATTTTATGCTGTATCTTCTTAACTTCCCAAGCCATCCAATTGTTGGAAAGATATCTTTAGGGCTCTATGCGAGGGGTGATTTTTATTTAATTGACCCATTATTTTGCTCCTGTTCATTGCCTGGACCCCCTACTGAAAACAAGAGCACCCAAGCTACCTGGCTCTCTTCTGATGAATAGTTTTCATTAAAATATTCTGTACCATAAGTATTTTAATGTTACGGACAACCCAAAAGGTATGCAATAATAAATTAAAGTACATATTAAAATTAATCTATAAATATCCTGGAAAACTGACAGGAGCTTTTTAAAATGGAAAGATAGGCATGTTGCTAATTATGACAATTAAATAACCACAGTCTAAAAAACCAGAGAGAGCTAGAAAGAGAGAGATTGATGACAATCAATATCCCAGTACCGTTTTGGGAGGAGAAAGGAGGAAATATAATATTTCGGTGTCCATAAAAGTGAGACATATGCAGTTAGTTACAATCTTTATTTCTATATTGTAATAAACAGATAAGCAATAGAATGTGACAATTTTACACCATTTCAGCCAGTAAATAGTAACATATATGTTAGGTTATACAAATCATTATCTGATCTTTTTATTTGAGGTTCTACAATGTTGAAAATAATTATCTAGTTTGTTTAATTTGGATCTTAATTTAAAAAATCTTCTAGATTGTGCGTAACTTTTCCTACCCTGTTTCCCCAAAAATAAGACAGTGTCTTATATTAATTTTTGCTCCCAAAGAGGCACTAGGTCTTATTTTCAGGGGATGTATTATTTTTCCACAAAGACAAATTCACATTCATGGTTGAATTAAAAAAAATATGAAAATTTATTATCTACTGTACAGTAGTTGTCATCACAAACCAGCATAACCAGACAAACTGTGAATCCTATCAAGAATTTCTATATTATATTTTATTGCTATACTGTTTTTAAATTACTGTTTTAAATTTCTGTTCGTATGTAAATTCATGTTGTTGTTGGGCTTGTCCCTGTGTAAGCTGCCCTGAGTCCCTTCTGGGAGATGGAGGTGGTATACAAGAATAAAGTGATTATATTATTATTATTATTATTATTATTATTATTATTATTATTATTATTATTATTACTATTATTATTATTATTATTATTTCTTGTTGCTACCTTTATTTCCATGTACAACAATCTATGGTACATTTACCGATCCTGCATGCTTCCAAACAAAAACTTTGCTAGGTCTTACTTTCGGAGGAGGCCTTATATTTAGCAATTCAGCAAAACCTCTACTAGGTCTTATTTTCTGGGGATGTCTTATTTTCAGGGAAACAGGGTATTACAAACAGCCCTGGATTCAAATCTGATATTGGGAAGGGCCTAGCTACCACTATTGTAAGCTCAACCATTATGTTCCAACTCCAAACACACTTATTACCGACTAAACTATAATAGACACAGTGGGACTTATTTCAAAGTAGAAATGCATGGCATCTACTTGCTTTTGGAAATTTGTCATGAGTAAAGATTGTGAGACAAGATGCTTTCATCAGATCCATATGTCCTGAATTTAAGCCTTTCTCGCTATCTTTCACACACATAGACACACATTTAATTTTTTTTATTAAGCTTTACAAACCTTTTTCTGGAGTCTAAATGACAACATATTATGATAGTTTACACAGTAAATCTACAGAGCCCATTGCAATGACAGTTTTCCGTTGTCACTTTTTCACATAATATCTTGATGCAGTTATGAAATTTACAATGCCTTTACAATGCTACCATCGCATGTATTTATTACATACCAGAGAAACAGGCAACTAAAGGGAGAGAGCTAAACTGATAGCCTTGGTGCTCCGAATGGAATGGAGACTCAATGGCTAATGCTCATTACTTCATTTTCCCCATTAAAAAGGCAACTAGGTGTCCTTCAATCAGATATTTCCTTCTAATTAAGGCACATTCACTCCCCCCACCTTCACTAATTAGGTAGCCTTTGTTGCACAATGTTTGCTCTAATCTTTTGGAATCTTCCTCAATACGTAGTCATTTCCTTCATTACAGACTTTCCGAGATTCCAACCAAAGCATGTTAATTCCCCCCTCCCACTGGCTAATTATATCCTCATTTACAGATTGCTGCCTTTTCTGATTGGCTCTTTACACTGGTTGCTATAACTTCATTAACCGCGTCTTCCTGACCCTGTTATTTTGCCTGACAGCAGTTGTTACTCTGCTAATCCTGTGCCTCTCCACCATCGTTGTGCGGACGCTCCTCTTAAGAGCTAGGAGACTCTGAAGAACATACAGGGCGGGAAAGATAGCTGTAGCCAGGAAGAGGATGGAAGCACCACTTGTTTTACACTGTACGCACCATGCCCATGGGTGAGAAAGAATATGGGTGGACTCTTGCCAACAGGGTTTCTTTTGCATCGTCTGAGCAGCTTTGTAGGACCAAGAATACCTTATTAATTTATTTATTTACAGTATTTATATTCCACCCTTTTCACCCCGAAGGGGACTCAGTGCAGATCACGATGTACACATACATGGCAAACATTCAATGCCATATGAACATAGAGACAGAGATGGACACAGAGGCAATTTAACCTTCTCCAGCTTCCTGCTTCCTGAGGGTATGCTCGATTCCAGCCACAGGGGGAGCAGCTGCTTCATCATCCACTGTGATGCCTAATCCTTGGATACTTACTCATTCCAAACATTGCTGGATGATTTTTATGGTGTCAAAAATTAGTTAAATTAGCCTCCCCACATAAGTGGTACCTAAATTTCCTACTTAATAGGTGCAACTATCTTTTGGGTTGCTTAGGTCAACAACAAGCAGGGCTATTTTTTATTTTAATGGTTGGGTGCTCACTCCGACACGGGCTGGACTCGAACTCATGATCTCTTGATCATAGTCTGTTTTTATTGTTGCTTTTATTGTTGTTTTTATTTTTTATTGTTATTTTAAAGCTAAGTGTATTGTTTTAATCTATTTCTGTAAACCGCTCTGAGCCAAACTGGGAGTAGCGGTATACAAGTTTAATAAATAAATAAATAAATAAATAAATAAATAAATAAAATAGTGATTTATTGCAGCTGGCTACTAACCAGCCTGCACCACAGCCCGGCCCTTGCCTCAGATATGGCCTGTTGTGAAGTCATGTGTACCTTTTCCAAGTGCAAATAGTTTGTAAAAATGTACATTAACAGTGTTTCCTTTTAAGGGTAGGGATGATGATAATAATGCCAGACATTCATTACACTATGTAACAAAATTTAAACATCTTCTGTTCCTGGTTTGAAAGTTTTATTTTCTTTCTAATTGTATGATCCTTACTTTGAAAGTAGTCGTTCTACTCCAGAAGCATCGTTTTTGTGGCTGCCACAAACTAGGTTGAATGGGTTGAGGCTCAATTTTTGTGTGTGTCAGGAGCAACTTGCGTAACTGCAAGTCGCTTCTGGCTTGAGAGAATTGGCCATCCGCAAGGATGTTGCCCAGGGGATGCCCGGATGTTTTACCATCCTGTGGGAGGCTTCTCTCATGGCTCTCATGCATGGGAAGCTGGAGCTGACAGAAGGGTGCTCACCCCACTCCTTGAGTTCGAACTGCCAAACTTTCTGTCAACAGTCCTGCCGGCACAAGGTTTTAACCCATTGCGCCACTGGTGGCTCCATGGTTGAGACTCAATGATGAAATATTCATTGAAAAACTATAGCAAAATGTGCTGCAGGATGTCCCTCCAAAGTTTTTGCAGTTTAATACACTTTTTCCATGTTTTTATGATAGAACCAATTAGCAAATGACATTTCTAACCCAGGAACAAAAGTTCTGTTACTAAGTGTTTTTGAAGTTTATTTCATTTGGATCTTAATGTAGTGCTGATCTATACCAGGCAGGATTGACCAGTTTAAATGTACTCCAAAGCAGCCCAGCATTTTGTTTTGTCGAAGGCTTTCATGGCTGGGATCACAGGGTTGTTGTATGTTTTCTGGGCTGTATGGCCATGTTCTAGAAGTATTCTCTCCCGATGTTTCGCCCACATCTATGACAGGCATCCTCAGAAGTTGTGAGGATGCCTACCATAGATGTGGGTGAAACGTCAAGAGAGAATACTTCTAGAACATGGCCATACAGCTCAGAAAACATATAACAACCCAGCCCAGCATTTGTTATTCACAAAACTAGGGAGTCCAGTTGCTCTGCTGGGATGGTGCACATCTATCTATCTATCTATCTATCTATCTATCTATCTATCTATCTATCTATCTATCTATCTCTTCTGTGTCATTGCTAACATCATTGCTCCTAGCCAGTCACAACTGTGATAATTGTGTGCTTGCTTTAAAAGTTTATACAGTAGAGTCTCACTTATCCAACATAAACGGGCCGGCAGAACGTTGGATAAGCGAATATGTTGGATAATAAGGAGAGATTAAGAAAAAGCCTATTAAACAGGTTATGATTTTACAAATTAAACACCAAAACATCATGTTATACAACAAATTTGACAGAAAAAGTAGTTCATTACACATTAATGCTATGTAGTAATTACTGTATTTATTTACGAATTTAGCACCAAAATATCACGATATATTGAAAACATTGACAACAAAAATGCGTTGGATAATCCAGAACGTTGGATAAGTGAGACTCTACTGTACTTTAATTTCTCCTAAACTATCAAGTAATTTTTGAATAACTAGATCTTCCATCCGCATTGTGGATCAGGACAAATTGGATCCCATCTTGCTGTCCAGACTGCCATGAAGACATGGAATACTCTGGAATTTCCTACAAACTCTGAAGTATTGCTCAACTTTAGCCGAAGTGGGGTAAAGTGTTTAAAAAGAAAAAATGTGGGATATTTACCATACAGAGTTGTGAGTACCAAATACAGCTAGCTTTCCATCTGAGGTGATTCCAGAGAAGGGAAGATAAGAGGTAAGGGAAATTAAAATAAAAGTCCAGAGCTTTGGAGCCATCATAATATATGATATATTCCGGGCCCAATTTAAGGTGCAGGTTATTACCTATAAAGCTCTAAATGGTTTGGGACCTGCCTATCTTCGTGACCGCGTCATCCCCTATGAACCCACCCGGTTGCTGAGATCTTCCAGGGAGGCCCTCCTCTCGCTTCCGCCCTCCTCACAACTGCGTCTGGTGGGGACGAGAGAGAGGGCCTTCTTGGCCGTGGCCCCCCAACTCTGGAACTCCCTCCCCAGGGAGATTAGGTTGGCTCCCTCTCTACCTTCCTTCAGGAAACAACTGAAGACTTGGATGTTTCAGCAGGCCTTCGGAGATACAGTCATTAATTAATCAGCCCCAGAGGGTTTTTAATAATCTATCCTGTATTTATTACGGTCTTATAATAATAATAATAATATTATAATAATAACTTTATTTTCATACCCCGCCCCATCTCCCCAGAGGGACTCGGAGCGGCTTACATGGGGCCATGCCCAACAACAATACAACAGCAGCAATAAAACAATAAAACAAATATTGAGAATAAAACAAATGTTGCATCAATAAAACATCAACATCAGTAACAGTCATAAAAGTCGGCATACAGCATAAAATGATTAAAAACAGGAAGGCTAAAAACACGGATCTGGGCCAGAGTGCAGACAACTTCAGCATGGGAGAGGTAGTTTTACAGTTAAAATAGTCAATAAAGTGCAAAAACCTTTTATGTGTTTTTAATGTAATTTTTTATCCTGTATTGTTGTTTTAATTGATATATTGCATTACTGTTTTATCTGTTTTATATTGTGATTGTATTATGTTGCTTATATTTTGTCCTTATGTTGTTTGGGCCTCTGCCCCATGTAAGCCGCCCCGAGTCTCCACGGGGAGATGGTGGCGGGTATAAATAAAGTTTATTATTATTATTATTATTATTATTATTATTATTATTATTATTATTATTATTATTATAAACAATGCCTTATCACTTATTCTCACCAACGTTGCCAGTTATATCAAAAGCCACATTTGGTCAAAAGCGGGAAGATGCTCACAACCCATTATAAAGTGGTGACCAAGTATCTAAATGGAAAACAACATAAGATAACACCTGATACCTTGCACAAACAGTCAGACTGTTGTGTCATCAAGGATCTGGTAACTCTGGAAAAAAATGTGAGCCAGAATTTTGCTGTTGAATTACAGTGGTGTAAGTTGGACTTGAATCATTGTAACTCCCTTTTTTTAGTTGTAGCAGAAAACAAATTTTTTCCAAACCCACAACATGGCAATTTCATGGAGTTGGGAAGCATGTTGATCAATGGATAGCATTCAGAGTCAACATTATTTGAAATGTTGATTCAGTGTGACATATTGAGAGATATAACAACAAAGATGTAACTATGCATCACAGCTACATCTCACAATGTAGCATTACAGACTTTTCCTCCCTCCCTCCTTCTCTAATGTGTGTGTTTATGTGTGTGTGTATATATAAATTGGGAGAAGTTCCACACAGCCTTCCTTGGTACCATCTTAAGCATCCATTACCATCTTCAGGGATTCATGAATGCAGCATATGGAGTTGTGTGTGTGTTTTTAAAAAACCCACAAGTTAGTTAATATGAAAAACGCTGTATCTAGTTGTTTGCAAAATTACTTTTGTTGATTAAAAGGCTCTTCAGAACTTCCGGCTTGTGAAAGGGTTTTAAATTGTCTAATTTTGATTGTGATTGCTATGCAGAAAAAAAAGCAATGCGAAGGCAAACCATTATATCACTGAATCTTTGTTAAGCAGGCCTTGGAAGTGCTTGACAGCATAATTAATCTTGTGATATGAACAAAGAAACCAACTCAATAGTATTGAAGATGCTTATTAAAAATACTAAATACCTTTTTTCCATTTAAAAACCTTTTGAAACGGTGCAGTTAAGTGCCATTACCTTTTTTGTTTTTGTCGGATTTAGGTCTAAAAAGTGATAACAAGGGATAGATAGCAGCGTAAAGGTAAAAGAATAAACTTGGTGACAATAAAAATTAGTTTGCAAAAACAATGCTCCTTGATTTGGAAAGTCAGCTAAGCTATTTCTGTGCATTACAACAAAGTCATTCTCCATCATGGAATTGCCTCCAGCAAAACAAATATACATTTTTTTTAAAAAAAAATCCAGCCTACCATATTCTTTCTTGAAAATAGCAAAGTAGGAAATATTTTTCACCCTTTCAGATTTAAACATTAGGATCTGTAGGACCAAATATGAATACTCTTGATTTCCTGGCAGAGAAGAAGAATGGCTTTATTTTCTGGAATATTGAGAGCTATTTGAAAGAATATAGAGAAAATTCAGGGCAATGGTTCCCAACCTTTGGATGTTTTTGAAGTTCAGCTCCTAGCCATTGGCCTTGTTGGCTGTTACCTTTGGAGTCCAGTCACTAACCTGGAACACTTCATGCTAAACTTTCTTTGGGAAAATGTTGTTATTATGCCCATATTATTTGTCTCCACGTCTAGGGCTGGAAGACACATAAAATTTTATTAACGTTTACATGGACAATATTCTAGATGACCCAGATAGAAACTGACTGGTTGACAGAGCCACAAAATAGGAATTGGCTCTGCATTGTCAAACTATCCCTGCATTGTATTCTCCCCAACAGATGGGTGACTGTTGAGACAACTTAAAAGAGAATGCATTACTGTTTTATCTTTTTTATATTGTGATTTGTATTATGTTGCTTACATTTTGTCCTTACGTTGTTTGGGCCGCTGCCCCATATAAGCCGCTCCGAGTCCCCGCGGGAAGATGGTGGCGGGGTATAAATAAAGTTTTATTATTTTTTATTGCTATTATTATTTGTACATAGTATACACTGTTTTCCATCCACTAAAACAGTTGTTCTCAACCTGTGGGTCCCCAGGTGTTTTGGCCTACAACTCCCAGAAATCCCAGCCAGTTCACCCTTTTATAGTTGTTAGAATTTCTGAGAGTTGAAGGCCAAAACATTTGGGGACCCACAGGTTGAGAACCACTGCACTAGAACAAGTGCCATGACCATTTTGGGTCACGAGGTCACGTAATAAAGTTTCTGAAAGCTTTGCAGCTTTGTTGGAATAGTACCTCATTGTCTCTCCTTTTCTCTCCCCCTCACGTTCTCATTCTCTCTCCACATTTTAGTCCTTCAGAAAGGACTGAAGGACTCTCCACATTTTAGTCCTTCATCATTGCTTTCTGCTTAGTGACATATACTAAGGAGATTATCACACTAGACCCACAGTTGGAGGGTCCCTGGACATTACACATCATTATCCGAAACCCACCCCAAGCCAATTTTCAAGTCATGTTTAAGTTCTATTCAATGAAAACAGAGTTCTTTTGACTTCTGAACACATGTTCAGAGAGATTTAGAAAGCTGATTCAGCAATGCAAAGAGTAGAATCCAGATCTGCAACTGATTTTAGGACCTATGAGGAGGGTTGTATGCATGTTGTGGGTTGTGCTCGACTGAAAAACTAAAAGTTAATCTGTTCTCACCCTGATCATTTTGATTGCTTCATTTAAAAATAAATAAATGAAGGAACTGCAGTAGTTCTTCTCTGAAATTTCTTGGTTAGTTGAATGTTTCTTTTTCTTTCTTATGCTTATGACTTGTGCTTCAGTACTGTGTAAACCCAAAAGTCCAGCGGTGCATAGCTTTGAACCTCTGAACTTAGTTTGTAACTAAAAACAAAAAGGGGGGAGCATATATGGTAAGGTCAACTCACTCTGAGCTTTTTCAAAGTGCCCTCAAAATAGGATGCCCCCAGGCAAAAGACAAAACCTTTCCAATGCTAATTAGGGTGATTAACTGAAACATCAATGCTGGCTTCCCAGTGACAAAGGACTCTTGCCACACCCTGGACTCTACACAGATATATATTCTTTCCTTTCCTTACTTAGTTTATCCATACCTCACAACCTCTGAGGATGCCTGCCATAGATGTGGGCGAAACATCAGGAGAGAATACTTCTGGAACATGGCCACACAGCCCGAAAGACATACAACAACCCTGTGATCCCGGCCATGAAAGCCTTCGACAACACAACTCTGCTTTACATCTAGTAAATGGTCAGTAAATGCCTAGTAGTATTGGTCCCAACTATGGTGGACTCATTGGAATAAATTGTGACTTGTTAATCATCACTTACCGAAGTTCCCATTGATTTCAGTAGTCCTATTCTAGCTGGAACTAACTTCGGAGCCATTCTTCTTAGTAGCACCCAAGAGCCTTTTGATCTGAAACAAAAAAAGCAAACCTAGTCTCCTTATGGAGAGAAAAAGTGGGTATGAATAAACGTGATGATGATGATGATGATGATATAATAATAATAATAATAATAATAATAATAATAATAATAATAATAATAATAATAATAATAATAATGGGATGATGCCATGCTGTCTTTGACTCTGAAAAGCGAGAATCCCTAAGCCAATGGGGGATGTAAACCATGCACTGGTGAATTGCCACTTTAAAAGCTTAAAATGCATTAATAGTCAGTCTTGTTCCTTCTTAAAAAACTGAAAGGAATTTCTGTTTTTGTTTACACCTCTTTTTTTAAAAGCAAATTCAACCATTTTTGTACCTTTGTTAACTTTGAGCTGTGAAGTTGTCAAAACAGTAACATTTTGCAATGTGTGAGCATCATTATACCATTCTTGTGATCTTAACAGCATTTTATTTATGCCAATTGATCTCTTGATGTAACCAAGAGGACAATGTAAAGAATCTTGGCATTTTCTGATTTGCCATGTAAAGATGCATGGCAAATCTTCCTAACGCAAGACCCAAACTGTTTACAATATAATGGTTCCCAAAGTGCTTTTAAGTAAGGCTTTCAGGTTAATTAATGTCTCTGTGTGTACGTGTTTGAAAAACAGTCTTAGGTGAACATATTCTTCTGTGTTCTTCACTATTTATTCTTAGCACAATAAAACAAAGCCTGACTTCTAACAATGATTCAGAAGATCATTGTCAATGCAATCTGCTTACGGAAGCACTCATGGAAAAATAAGCATGGATGTGGTGTGTGTTTTTAAATGTCATCATTAATGGCACGTGCATTTTCAAACACAAAGGGCACAATTTTGTTAAGGAAAAGCTACTTAGGTTTTGTCAGGGACAACATGTGCAGACCTGATGAAATGCAGGCCTTTGAGAAAGAAACGTTCCATCATTTCATAGGATGCTTCTTTCCTAGGGATGATAAATCTCAATTTTTCTGACTCTCGTCAAATGTTGAGAACAATGAACAGTTTTGTCCTATAGCTTTGGGACGTTCAGGAATCTACTCCCAGACAATGCAAGATGACAAATCAGCTTGACAAAACATTCACCATTACTTTTCCTATCAAATATCCTTTTTTATTTGTTTGTTTTGGATTAGCAGAGGCAATTGGTGGCAATTGTGTGGCGGTCAGGTTCAATCTCTTCTCCACCTCTTCCAATGCGCATGCGCATGTATGGGAACAGACTGCCTTTTTATCATACATTATCAATCCAAGTGGTGATCAGAACAGATGTTCCATCACTTCCAATTGCTATTTTGGTACAGACATCTTTCTTTTTTAAAATAATAGAATGTGTTTTGAGGGGCTTGTAGTGATCTTTGGAGTCCAGAAAAGTGAGAGCACGCATTCTCCAAATCTAACATAAGGTTTTGTTTTGGTTTGTTGCTTTGTTTCCTGTACTCTGTCTTGAGATCTTTTGATACTGAACAAGAAAGTAATTAGTTAATTAATTTTTTAAAAGGGGTAGTTAGTGGAGTGTTCTCTGCCTCAGATTTTCATTTGAACTATTAAGGAATTTTAGAGTTGCAAGCACTCACTTCTTATTAGACAGGAGCACCACTGAGCCACCAAAACGTTCTTGGAGAACGGGAGAAGTCCCAGAAGATTGGAGGAGGGCGAATGTGGTCCCGATCTTCAAGAAGGGAAAAAAGAACGACCCAAACAATTACCGTCCGGTCAGCCTCACATCAATACCAGGCAAGATTCTGGAAAAGATCATTAAGGAAGTGGTCTGCGAACACTTAGAAACAAATGCGGTCATTGCTAATAGTCAACATGGATTTACCAAAAACAAGTCATGCCAGACTAATCTGATCTCTTTTTTTGATAGAGTTACAAGTTGGGTCGATACAGGGAATGCTGTGGATGTAGCATACCTGGATTTCAGTAAGGCCTTCGACAAAGTCCCCCACGACCTTCTGGCAAACAAACTAGTAAAATGTGGGCTAGACAAAACTACGGTTAGGTGGATCTGTAATTGTCTAAGCGAACAAACCCAAAGGGTGCTCACCAATGCGTCGTCTTCATCTTGGAAAGAAGTCACAAGTGGAGTGCCGCAGGGCTCCATCCTGGGCCCAGCTCTGTTCAACATCTTTATTAACGACTTAGACGAAGGGTTAGAAGGCACGATCATCAAGTTTGCAGACGACACCAAACTGGGAGGGATAGCTAACACTCCAGAAGACAGGAGCAGAATTCAAAACGATCTTGACAGACTAGAGAGATGGGCCGAAACCAACAAAATGAAGTTCAACAGGGACAAATGCAAGATACTTCACTTCGGCAGAAAAAATGGAAATCAAAGATACAGAATGGGGGACGCCTGGCTTGACAGCAGTGTGTGCGAAAAAGACCTTGGAGTCCTCGTGGACAACAAGTTAAACATGAGTCAACAATGTGATGCAGCAGCTAAGAAAGCCAATGGGATTCTGGCCTGCATCAATAGGGGAATAGCGTCTAGATCCAGGGAAGTCATGCTCCCCCTCTATTCTGCCTTGGTCAGACCACAC
This sequence comes from Anolis carolinensis, assembly GCF_035594765.1. Taxonomy (NCBI): domain Eukaryota; kingdom Metazoa; phylum Chordata; class Lepidosauria; order Squamata; family Anolidae; genus Anolis; species Anolis carolinensis. The sequence continues at coordinate 17,032,557 of NW_026943820.1, forward strand.
CTGGAATCACACTGTGTCCAATTCTGGGCACCACAGTTGAAGGGAGATGTTGACAAGCTGGAAAGCGTCCAGAGGAGGGCGACTAAAATGATTAAGGGTCTGGAGAACAAGCCCTATGAGGAGCGGCTTAAAGAGCTGGGCATGTTTAGCCTGCGGAGGAGAAGGCTGAGAGGAGACATGATAGCCATGTACAAATATGTGAAGGGAAGTCATAGGGAGGAGGGAGCAAGCTTGTTTTCTGCTGCCCTGCAGACTAGGACACGGAACAATGGCTTCAAACTACAGGAAAGGAGATTCCACCTGAACATCAGGAAGAACTTCCTCACTGTGAGAAAGGCTGTTCGACAGTGGAACTCTCTCCCCCGGGCTGTGGTGGAGGCTCCTTCATTGGAGGCTTTTAAGCAGAGGCTGAATGGCCATCTGTCGGGGGTGCTTTGAATGCGATTTCCTGCTTCTTAGCAGGGGGTTGGACTGGATGGCCCATGAGGTCTCTTCCAACTCTACGATTCTATGATTCTATCATTTCTGGATCCAAGTCCTGCATATCTTGGCTGCAATTCTGATGACATTCAAAACTATAGTGGATGCAGTGGAAATTTAGGGGCAGCTGTGGACATAGTGATGGCAAAGAGACAACAACAAAACCATCTCAGGTAACTCTTGGGAATCAACAGGACAGCTTTCCCTGGATAGAGGGGGGACTAGCTTTGCTCTTTGTTCCTACTTTTTCTGCTTCAAAAAGTGCCATATGTTGCCATAAGACAGGCAGATTCTCAGTCTAAGTGGAACTCTAGCAAGAGCCATAGCAACAGAGAGATACAGATGGGTGTTTTCTGGTTGACTTCATGGAGACATTTGTCTATGGTAAACTAGGGACCATTGTAGGGCCTAACAGATTTTTGGTGAGTGGGAGAGGGATTGCACCCGAAAAATGAAAGTCTTCCAAATGTACATCTTCAAAATATTACTTCTTGGACTATGACACTCAGAAATTTCTCATCAGTATGGCCATGTTGGATGTAGACGATACAGCTTCCTCATGGGCATCTGAATTCTTTCTTCAATGGACAGGTGGCAAACCTAAGCCTGGAACTGGATGGTCAGAGTGAATGTAACAAAGGGATAGTTCCCAAGTCAACCAGAAAACACTCATCTCTATTGCCTTATGCGAGTGAAGTGAAATCTATAAGATTAAGCTTTCCATCATGAGCACAAATGGATGCATGCTGCCCTTTTCTCTCTTGCTGTTCAAGAGTACTTGAACATAGTACATAGTCAATCAGCACATGGTGGGCCCTTGCAGAAGAAGGTCCTACATATCACCTTTCACAAGATCTGAAATAGTATATACATAACCATAAACCCCAGTTACATATATGTATGTCACCAATAAGATGCCACCTTAAGAATCCTATTTTTCAGCTAATTCACAGAAGGTTCCATACATGTCAATCAATACGCAATCAAGTATTTTAGCATATACCCATTTTGCTCTTCTTGGTGCAATTTCTCTGCCACCTGAAATGCAACTATGAATTACTGTAGTTTAGAAGACTGCCAGCTCACGATGATGATGATGATGATGATGATGATTATTATTATTATTATTATTATTATTATATTATGACACAGCAAACAAGATAGATATGCTGGATTTCATATCACAAAATCACAAGTCGAACACTTCCCAAGTGTCTAGGACTGTGTGATGTATTATTATTATTATTATTATTATTATTATTATTATTATTATTATTATTATTATTATTATTACAGTATTATTATTTCTTCAAAAAATCATTTAAGCAAGAGCCCAATTGAGTTGGCAGGGCTTAGTTGTACTTTTTGGGAATCTCACCCTCATTCATCCAAAAAGGAAATAAACTAAGCAGTCAGTGGCAGTAAGAGTTTTATTTTCTCAAACCATCTTAGGAGTGCAAAGGTGATAAATGGAGTAGTAACAGTTCCAATGACCCACCAGAAGCAACAGCAGAAACTGTCTTGTATAGCATATGTATAGTTCAGGCCTTGTCTTCACACCTCCGAATGTAACAAGAATACCCATCAAATTCAAGCTGTTGCTATACCCAAGGAAAAAAATATTCATTGAGTCGTCACTCAAGAGTTACCTGGGGAAATTATTTTGCGAGTCTCACAACTGAGGCTGCTTTCAGAATAGCAAACTAGCTGATGTTGTATAGGCAGAGAACATATGTGATTATAGGACTTGTTCAACAGCCTTAGTGATGTCAGATGTAAAAGCTGGCATCCCAATTGCAATGTTTAAATTAAATCTAGGATGTTGTAACTTCTTTGTATTATCGTTTGTGATTGTGGAACTATTCAATGCAATGCCCTGCCTACCATTATACCATATCACAATTGCTTAGGATGACTGACCGGCTTTTAAGGTGGATTTCTAGAGTCAGATGGGGAGGCAAAGTATGGCCACAACATTGTGGTTGTAAGTGCTGAGTGACCGATGTTGTCTGTGCATAACATATGTTCTACTACTGGGCTATGGAGCTAGGAATGAGAGTGCTTTTCTTTCTGTACTTCCATAGTGTACTTCAATTTTGCTCTATCAATTAAATCCCTATTTCTCAACAAAGGGTATTAGTCAAGGAGATATGGGCAAGGGTTAAAGTCAATGAATCAAGGAGATATGGGCAAGGGTTAAAGTCAATGATCAAGGAGATATGGGCAAGGGTTAAAGTCAATGATCAAGGAGATATCGGCAAGGGTTAAAGTCAATGATCAAGGAGATATGGGCAAGGGTTAAAGTCCCCCCTCTCGGTTTGTATTCCTAGACATCAGAAATCTAGGATGTGAAGGAATCTCACATTTTCCCAGAATTTAGTTAGGATTGCACAGAGAAACATCATTACAAGGATTTCTTTCAGAAGATCTCAATTACATTGTGAGATTGGGATGCCATTTTTGGTTCATAGTTTCAGCAGTTTGTGCAAAATGTACATTATATTTAACTTTTACTTTTTCTCTTTTTCTCATTGCAAATCTAAGCACATACTGGACAAAAGAGGGCAGAACAAGAGGAAAGACACACAAACTATTGAATGCTGTTATTATTATTAATATTATTATTAGTAGTATATTATTTCACTGTATTCATAATCTCAGCAGCCTTCTTCTCTTTTCCCGGTTCCATATTAGGTTTTCATATGTAAACACCTGTGTGTTACTGTTGTTTGCATATACAGTAGAGTCTCACTTATCCAACACTCGCTTATCCAACGTTCTGGATTATCCAATGCATTTCTGTAGTCAATGTTTTCAATATATCATGATATTTTGGTGCTAAATTCGTAAATACAGTAATTACTACATAGCATTAATGTGTAATGAGCTACTTTTTCTGTCAAATTTGTTGTCTAACATGATGTTTTGGTGCTTAATTTGCAAAATCATAACCTAATTTGATGTTTAATAGGCTTTTCCTTAATCTCTCCTTATTATCCAACATATTCACTTATCCAACATTCTGCCAGCCCGTTTATGTTGGATAAGTGAGACTCTACTGTAGTTTCAAAACACAGGCAGTGTGTTCTTTACATACATATTAATATATAACTTATTAATATTTGTTTCTCGTCTTTTCTTGTTTTTAACACATTTCCCATATATGTATAATCACAGGTGTATTTTTCAAATGTACACATGATTTTCTGAGGATTTTCTCTTCACCAAAATTTGTTGCAAACTATGAAAAAATGGCAGTTATTACAGCAAAACAGATTTCATTCCTTTGCCAGTTTCACTGGCTGTGATATGGATATTTTTGTAGGACTTTTTCAAAAAAACGTTTTTCCTTCACCATCACAAGAGCAGAACCTTTTAGCAACTTACTCTCAAGAAGACAGCACCATTGAAACAACTGCAAGATAGTGGTACTGTTGTAATCAAGAATTTCCAAAGAACATTGGCTTCCCAAATCAGATAAACATTTGAAAGACTGTGTTCTGTTCTCCGTATAAATCACCTCTATGATGGCATGTTTGACTATTCAAATTTAGCCAACATCCCAACGCTCCCTCCCTTTGCTAGAAGCTTAAGCTAAACAAGATCTCACCCCCAACTACAAAATCTTTTTTAATGTATTCCTTGTGCTACTTCTGAATATTAATAAAAATTAATAATTAATTTTGCCTTTGGCATTGCAAGATATACTAGTTTTAATTAGTGTACTGTACTCCTATACAATTAAAAAATAATTGATGTCCACACTTGTTGGCGGTCTCTGTGATCTCTTCCACTGTTGTTGTCAACAAACGCCTTAAAAAACAAGTCCAAGTGTGTTGCGCTGTCCATTTGATTTACACACCAAAAGTAACAGACAAATCTTTTATGATGAAACAGAACAGTTTTCTCTTTAAATTATCCACAAGTATATTAACTAGAGAGGGAGGGGGGCATTAAAAGCAGGAGGCTGCAAGAAATTATGGAAAGGCCATAAAAATGTTACAGCTATCAATGAATTTGCCTGGAAAATATCCGCAAATTGACAGCACATCCTGTCTCCAAAGTGGAGTGGCCATCTTGTATTTGTTATGTCAGTTCTATCAAGCATTTAATTTTGATGTCCTCCTTAATCAGCCTCAGTTATTCCAATTCAGCATATCATGTTGCTGTTTTACTACATCATTTTAATTGTACCATGAACTACTTCATTATAGTTCATCTCTTTCCTCTCAAAGGATGGATGTCGAAGGCTCCAAGTGCAGATCCTCACGGGGATAAAAACTAACTTCCCTTCAAAGTATTTGCATCTGCAAGATTGAATAAACAGAAGTTTTCTTTGTTAAGAATGCTCAAACAAAAAGAAAACCCATCAAATCCCAGGGCATAAACCTCCGGAAAAGGTTTTGGGTTTTCTTTTAAAAAATAAACACACACATACTCATTGATATGAAAAAAGGCGCACATTCTTCTCCGCTCTACTATAGGAGTATGATTACAGTATTTAATGAGAAGGAAAAATTATTTGGAGTAAAGACCATCTGAGACCAAGAACAAAAGTGATAATGTCGGAGACAGGGGTTCAGTTTGAATGGAAGGCTTTGACAGCGATCTCTCTAGTCCAGGTATGTATTTCTCAGAAGATTATAGTAAAGGAACCAGGAGTGCCTTACGTCAATTCAACTCTTCATAGCAACAGGCGGATCACTAGACTCTCCAATATGTATGAAAATAGTGCAAAATTGCATAAGAGTATATAGTAAAGGTAAAGGTTTCCCCTGACATTAAGTCCAGTCGTGACCGACTCTGGGGGTTGGTGCTCATCTCCATTTCTAAGCCGAAGAGCTGGCATTGTCCATAGACATCTCCAGGTCATGTGGCTGGTATGGCTGCATGGAGCGCCGTTACCTTCCCGCAGGAGCGGTACCTATTGATCTACTCACATTTGCATGTTTTCAAACTGCTAGGTTGGCGGGAGCTGGGGCTAGCAGCGGGCACTCATTCCACTCCCGGGATTTGAACCTTGGACCTTTTGGTCCGCAAGTTCAGCAGCTCAGCGCTTTAACACACTGTGCCACCAGGGGCCCCTATAAGAGTATATAGACCATTGAAAAATGAGGTCCAGCTGCTATTATCAATTACTGTATTGTAGCAATGATATTGAGGGCATTGTGGCAATGCTATTATAGCCCCAACCTTATTTTCCATCTTCTTCACTATGACCTTGTTGATGGATCAGGTGCAGAAGCCAAAGGTGGCTGGGTATGACAGGCAAGCTATTCAACCTCAGCAGACTGAAAGCCAAAACCAAGGTAATAACAACATCTATTATAGAGCTCCAATATGCGGATGATAATGTAGTCTATGCTCATTCAGAAGAAGACCTACAAGCCACTCTAAACACCTTTGCAGAAGCATACGAGAAGCTTGGCCTCTCACTGAACATCAAGGAAATCTCCACAAAAGTCAACACTGACACCGACATACTTTCTGTACACATAGCATGTGTTTAATTTTGCATAAAATGAATCCTGAACTACTAATAAGACAGGGAGCTCTGGCGTGGACTAGTCCATGAGGTCACAAAGAGTCAGAAATGACTGAACGAATAAAGAAGAACTACAAATAAATATTGAAAACTGAACTATTTTTCAAAAGAAAAAGAAAAAAAATGCTGAAGAATAAATTGAATAGAGAATTCCATCCCTGCAAAGTATTGTAGAGCAGTGGTTCTCAAACTGGGGTCCCCAGATGTTTTTGGCCTATGACTCCCAGAAATCCCAGCCAGTTTACCAGCGGTTAGGATTTCTAACAGGGAGCTGAAGGCCAAAAACATCTGGGGAACCCAGATTGAGAACCACAGTTGTAGAGGGATTGCCCCATTCTTCTTCTGCAGTGACTCCAACCAATATATTTCCTATGTGCTACAGTTAATTTTTAAATGCCTCTAATGTTTCAATGTCCACAGAAAAAGTTTTTAAAACTTTATTTCTAAACAACCATGGAAGGAGTGGCAATCTCTTATCTCTGATAATTGATCCCCCAAATATGTGCAGCGCCTCGTTGATCAGAGATAAAAGCAGCAGAGAAACGGATGAACCAGATGGAGAACTCCATTACGGTTCCTATCCTTATATTGCTAGATACTAAACATTAAAAAATCTTCCAGCAAATCGGATATTTATGCAATTAATGCTCATGATTAACAGTCCCAGTGGTCATTTTAACTCAAAGGGTTAGTAATTCAAGTAACCTATTTAAGAATCTGTATTAAAGGGCTTTGAGTATTGCACTGCAATTTCAGTGGATTTTAAATATTATTCCTTCAATTGGCTAAGTGCCAAAGGAAGGGAGAGATGGGGGACTGGACATACAGCCAATGTTTCTTTTGCATGAATGCTAAGCACATATTTCTTCAGGAATTAATGAAAAAGAATTATCATCAGACAAACTGATGAAAACATTTTTTTTAAAAAAAAGAACAAAACATAATTCTTGTCTTTCTGAAAGAGTCTTTGCATGGCGGTGAGATGCATACCTTCTCAAAAATTCCATCAGCGTTGCCTCAGAAAAATCCTGCAAATCTCTTGGCAAGACAGGCGGACAAATGTCAGCGTGCTGGAAGAAGCAAAGACCACCAGCATTGAAGCGATTCTCCTACGCCATCAACTCCGCTGGACTGGCCACGTTGTCCGAATGCCTGATCACCGTCTCCCAAAGCAGCTACTCTACTCCCAACTGAAGAGCAGGAAACGTAATGTTGGTGGGCAGGAAAAGAGATTTAAAGATGGGCTTAAAGCCAACCTTAAAAGCTTTGGCATAGACACTGAGAACTGGGAAGCCCTGGCCCTTGAGCACTGGAGGTCAGCTGTGACCAGCAGTGCTGTGGAGTTCAAAAAGGCACAAATGGAGGGCTTAAGGGAGAAATGTGCCAAGAGGAAGGAGCGTCAAGCCAACCCTGACCGGGACCGCCTTCCACATGGTAACCGATGTCCTCACTGCGGGAGAATATGCGGATCAAGAATAGGTTTCTTCAGCCACCTATGGACGCACCCCCAAGACACCAGAAATGGAGGACCATCATCCTTGAATACGAGGGATTGCCTAAGTAAGTACCTTCTCAAAAATTGCCCAGCTTTCATTTGAGGGTTGAAAAACAAATTCAAGCCTTTTAGAAAGTTCAGTTTGAAGTTTTAAAGGGGTGATTCGGAGGAATCAAACGCTGCTGCCAAGTGACAGGTTCCATGTCACGGAGACAACGAATCCATTCTAGATTTTAGTCTGAATCTGAAAGAAGTTTTTCAAAGTTCTGAACTTATTTGGGGGAAAGGAACATCGTCAAAACCACCACCCACAATTATGGCATCACTTTGTTGCTACCTGGCTTTCCCCATGTAATGGCTATCGAGAATGTAAGAAAGGTTCTGGGAGTGAGAACGAAGGTGGAAATGCTCTGTTGTTAATAGGCAGGTAGGCAAATGCAGGGATCCTGCCTTAGTGACAGACATTTTCACCCCTTTACCAATGAAATGGACACTTGTGGCCATGCAACAGCAGAGTGTCATCACATTGTTAATAATAAGAACACACAAGATAAGAGAAACCGCAATGGGTTCCTTTTTGCCTGAGTCTACCACGAAGGGCAAGATTCTGGGACTCCTCTACTCTCTTCTTTTCTGAGTTAACTGAATGCAAACTACTTTTGTACTTTGAATTTACATATTCTGCAGCAATGGAAGAAAACCAAGAAAATGGCAGCTAAGACCTTTTAAGAGTAGCTGAAAAGGTAGCACAACTGATGATTAATCTGGATTGTCCTTGCCAAATCAGGGGAGGAGAGTACTGTATATACTCAAGTATAAGCCTAGTTTTTCAGCCCTTTTTTTAAGACTGAAAAAGCCCCCCTCGGCTTATACTCGGGTGAGGATCCTGGTTGGCTTATATTTGGGTCAGCTTATACTCAAGAATATATGGTATATTTATTATTTTTCTCTATTATTATTGGTATTATTACATTTATTATTTTTCTCTATTATTGTTGCTACTATTACATTTATTTTACTCTATGTTAATTATTATTAATAATACATTTATTATTTCACTCTGATCTTGTTATTATTATATTTATTATTTTACTCTATTTATTACTACATGTGTTATTTTCATGTATTTATTATTATTATTATTATTATTATTATTATTACATGTATTATTTTACTCTATTATTATTAAAAGTATACATAAGCACATTTACATTACTCTTAAATTAGAGCTTTATGTAAATATTCAAAAACATTTAACCTACTGATGCCTCAATTAATGTAATTTTATTGGTATCTGTTTTTATTTCTGAAATTTACCACTCTCGGCTTATACTGGAGTCAATGTTTTCCCAATTTTTTTGAGGTAAAATTAGGTGCCTCGGTTTATATTCGAGTCGGCTTATACTCGAGTATATATGGTATGTGTTTTAGGACCTGGTTGTTTCTGGAAGGCAAAGCTCTTCAGAGCAGCAAAGGCAAGAGGAACCTTATATCGCAAGAGGAGTTATATCGCCATAACTCAAAGCTTATGTCAAGCATTTAGAGGTAAAGTTCAGACAGCCAAAGAAATGAGGTGGGCAAAGTTCCTAAGAAAATTGGGGAAAAACATGGGAAAAAATAAGAGTTCAAGATACAGTAGAGTCTCACTTATCCAACTTTCGCTTATCCAATTTTCTGTATTATCCAACGCAGTCTGTCTTTTAGTAGCAATGTTTTTGTAGTCAATGTTTTCAATACATTGCAATGTTTTGGTGCTAAATTCGTAAATACAGTAATTACTCCACAATGTTACAGTGTATTGAACTGCTTTTTCTGTCGATTTGTTGTAAAACATGATGTTTTGGTGCTTAATTTGTAAAATCATAACATAATTTGAGGTTTAATAAGCTTTCCTTAATCCCTCCTTATTAGCCAACATTTTCGCTTATCCAACATTCTGCAGGCCCGTTTATGTTGGATAAGCAAGACTCTATTATATACTTAACCTGCCATATTTTGGACAGCTCCTTCAGTTCAGTGATAATCGATCACTTTATTTCCCACACGCAATTTCTGCATTGAGTTACCCATAAGTGTGCTCTATACAACATCTAAATTAAACTGATTAAAAAGGAGTATTTGACTGTATATTTAACACTATTCAAATGTGTTTCCTTAATCATCTGAAGGAATGCATCTCACACTCTAAATCTCACACTATGGATTTCTAAATCCATTCCCATATGGAATACACGTTTCTAAATATATTTTCATATTATCTGTTTTAAAATGACTGTGTTGGAACCTTTCAAGCTCTGAAGATGAGTGCATTCTGGTCTGCAGGCTCGTCTAGGAGATGAGGGCTGGCTCACTTATATTGGAACCTGCAAAGACCAAATTGGTCAGTTATCATTAACTTTACCCCAACCATCAGTAGATTTACTTAATCAACAACGGTGCATTCCTGGGTAGTTCATTACAGAAACCACTTTGAAGACACTCAAACACATAAAAAAGAGACGACCACAGATTTGCTGAAAGAGAAAGTGCACTCACATAAAGAAGATATACTGAGTTATCGTCTAGAGGATGGGGACGATACAACAGACATATTGTTTTAATACAAAGGGTATATTTGACCTTTTCCATGTGGATCTTCATGACTAGTCCACCTTATGTCATTGTTGTCTGGTGCCATTATGTTCCCCCACTGAATCCTGTCCATCAAAAGACTCATGTAACACAAAACAGCCATTCACTGGGCAGGAATGGAGCTACAGCAAAGGAAAGTTATTCAGGGTGCTAATCTAATCTCTAGCTAAGTGCAGAGAGAAGACTAATAGGTTAAGAAGAAGTAGAGGAACATGCCCAAGCAGATCACCATAACGGAGAGGCCTGCTTAAGTAGACATAAAGAGAGGATACTTTGAGACACTCAAACTGTCTAACCCTGTCTCTACTTCCCACGACTCAGCATCACTGTCTGCAGATAATGCCAACTGAGAATGAAGTCACTATTGCCTCTATATAGCCCAGTGAAGCCCCAGTTCTGATTCAGAATGCAATGGGATGAAATCCAGACCATCCAGTGGACTAAAACTCAATCTGGTTCAACAGCCTGGCTCAACAGCAGTACATGTGAAAAAGACCTTGGAGTCCTTGTGGACAACAAGTTGAACATGAGCCAGCAATGTGATGCGGCGGTGGAAAAAGCCATTGGGATTCTGGCCTTCATCAATAGGGGTATAGCGTCTAGATCCAGGGAAGTCCTGCTCCCCCTCTATTCTGCCTTGGTCAGACCACACCTGGAATCACACTGTGTCCAATTCTGGACACCACAGTTGAAGGGAGATGTTGACAAGCTGGAAAGCGTCCAGAGGAGGGCAACTAAAATGATCAAAGTTCTGGAGAACAAGCCCTATGAGGAGCAGCTTAAAGAACTGGGCATGTTTAGCCTCCAGAAGAGAAGGCTGAGAAGAGACATGATAGCCATGTACAAATATGTGAGGGGAAGTCATGGGGAAGAGGGAGCAAGCTTGTTTTCTGCTGCCCTGCAGACTAGGATGTGGAACAAGGGCTTCAAACTACAGGAAAGGAGATTCCACCTGAACATCAGGAAGAACTTCCTCACTGTGAGAGCTGTTCGACAGTGGAACTCTCTGCCCCGGACTGTGGTGGAGGCTCCTTCTTTGGAGACTTTTAAGCAGAGGCTGGATGGCCATCTGTCAGGGGTGCTTTGAATGAGATTTTCCTGCTTCTTGCAGGGGGTTGGACTGGATGCCCCGTGAGGTCTCTTCCAACTCTACGATTCTATGATTCTAAGGGTTTACATTAGTAGTTTTCCCACCATGTAGTAGTGGCTACTGAACTCCAGAGAGCTCCTGGCCATCACTGGACATCATAGCTGTGATTTTTAGCTTTGAATATGTTTTTATGGATTTTAACTGAATTTTAATATCAACAATATTTAATTCTGTTTTAATGTTTGTATATTTGTAGGGTTCAACTGTATTGAAATTCTTTTAATGTAAGTCACTTTGAGTCTCATTGGGGAGAGAAAAAACAAGGTAATAATAATAATAATAATAATAATAATAATAATAATAATAATAATTCTTGCAGCCCTGGAGCAAGCCATCAGAACAAATGCAATTAAGGGCAAGCTCGAAAAATCAGCTGATGACTCAAAATGCAGACTGTGCAAGGAAACCGACGAAACCATTGATCATATCCTCAGCTGCTGTAAGAAAATCGCACAGACAGACTACAAACAGAGACACAACTATGTGGCCCAAATGATTCATTGGAACTTATGCCTCAAATACCACCTCCCAGCAGTAAAGAACTGGTGGGATCACAAACCTGCAAAAGTATTGGAAAATGAGCACGCAAAGATACTGTGGGGCTTCCGAATCCAGACTGACAAAGTTCTGGAACACAACACACCAGACCTCACAGTTGTGGAGAAGAAAAAGGTTTGGATCATTGATGTCGCCATCCCAGGTGACAGTCGCATTGACGAAAAACAACAGGAAAAACTCAGCCGCTATCAGGACCTCAAGATTGAACTTCAAAGACTGGCAGAAACCAATGCAGGTGGTCCCGGTGGTGATGGGCACATTGGGTGTCGTGCCAAAAGATCTCAGCCGGCATTTGGAAACAATAGACATTGACAAAATTACGATCTGCCAACTGCAAATGGCCACCCTACTGGGATCTGTGCGCATCATCCGAAAATACATCACACAGTCCTAGACACTTGGGAAGTGTTCGACTTGGGATTTATGTGATACGAAATCCAGCATGTCTATCTTGTTTGCTGTGTCATACAATAATAATAATAATAATAATAATAATAATAATAATAATTATTATTATTATTATTATTATTATTATTATTATTATTATTATTATTATTATTGCTGACATTAGCAAGGATGCCCACATGACTTGGAGAAGGAAGGGACAAAAGGAAAGAGGCAATTACCCTCTTCTCTGAGTTCACTCTTGCTAACATCCGCAATGGCACCCAGGAATGGCCAGGAGCTCTTTGGAGCTCTTTGGCTGCAGCTACAATAGCAACAGAATTACAAAGGTAAGTGCCCCATCCCATTCCCCCCATCCCCACACCACTGAAACATAGGATGACAGGATGGCCATGTGAACAATGGGATCCATTCTAAATCAGAACCAGCCCAACTGTTTACAGTAATTCCTTGAAATGTAGGGCTATTCTGAAGCTTCAAGGACTTTGCTGAATGTAAGGGCATTAAGCAGCCTTGTCTCGCACTGGGGGCAAGAAGGCCCTGTATATCATGTGGGCACAATGGAGCCAATTCTCACCCACCCCTTGGTAAACCGACCATTTAGTTATGTCCTGTGAGTCAGCCACATGAGCCACAACAACCTGTCATAAATTACCCCAATTTGGTCCTTTACATTAAAATAACAATGTTTTAACTCATCAAATAAGTTTTGCAAGGGAAAAGAACACCCCTTTGAGCACAAGTCTCATCCCAATTTCTGTGCTTAGTTTACTGAGATAAAGTTATCAAATTACTGAAGTGTTAATCACTTGGAATGCTTTAGAAGAATAATTTATAATATATATTATTTTTTGAAAGAAAGCAAAAAAGACCTCTGCAAAAAAAGCTGTAAAAAGTATTGTTTTGTGACTCTCTCTAGAAGCATTAGCTGTGAGCGTTCAAGATTTCCTAAATACCAGATTTATTACAATGTGCTCCCCTGTTTACTTTAGGCCATAAAAATGACGGAGCGCTACATGGTGTAAGTTAAGCTCAGCACCTTCCTGTCCTAAGTGTAAACAAGCAAATACATTTGCTACTGCATTACTTTTATGTCGAAGACCAGAGGATGATAGGAAGTTTACTGCCAACCACAGCCTGACAATTAGGGCTGGAAAACTGACATTGTCATTGCTCTTCCTTCTCTTCAGCATCACCGTTTTTGTGGGTTGGGGAAGAAGTCTTTCACTGCGATAGAGGTTTGGGATGGGGGTTAACATGGGGGGGTCCATGTTGAAGAACTACTTATTAGTAGGAAAAGCTACACTTTTTGAGATCTGGATGCCATACAAACAGAATACAAACAATCCAAGAAAAGTTTGCATAGATAAGTAGGCTGAAAATCTTATCCACAGCAAACATGGTATGTCACTTGTCTTAGTGGGTACATGTAACACCTCTAGGCTGCGTGAGCACTGAAAACCAACACGGAGGCCAATAAACAATCTAATATCTTTATTAATGCAATAAAAGAATAAAACAAAAGTATGCAGAGTATATAGTCAAGCAATTGTCCTTATAGGAAAGATCAAAAATAGTCCAAATAAATGAAGTTATATGTCCAGTATTAGAGTCCAAAGTCTACAATCCAATAACTGAAACACACTCAAACTTTGGAAGTTTGAGTGGGGAAAAAGCAAGGATTCACCGGGAGATTCTTGAAGTGAAGTCCAGACAAGGATTCGAGGCTAGGCAAGGTAATTCGTGGTGGATCTGAAATGCAGTCCAAACTTGAACAGGAGTGAAAATGCAACTCCCGGTCTACTCGTGAGTAAGCACACCGAAGGGCCGCTTAGGAGCTCGGAAACAAGGGACGATGTTCTTCTTTGATTAGTCATGTTGACACCGCGATAGGGAGAGCTCAGTGCAGAACTTTTATGGAGGTTCAAGAGCTCCCTCCAACAGGTGTTTAACTCCCCAATTGTTCCCAGAGAAAGTAGCTGTTTCAACATGCCTGCCTCCCCGAAACTTCCCAAGGGAAACGGTTTAATTACAATCGTCTCTCTCCGCTAATCTCGCGCTTCGTCTCAGAAACTCCTTATGGGAGCGATGTGTTTTGAGAAAGGACTTCCTATCAAACACAACACTTTCCGGGGAACCAGGCTCTGTTTCAAGGGCGTCCGTAATTGGCTTTGCCACAAAAATGTCAACAGGGGACATCTGGAATGGAACAGAATCTTGCTGAGATGGGAAAAAACCCATATCCTCTTCAGTTTGATCTATGATGGCTGCGGGGTCATGGGTCAAAGGTCCCTGAGACATCGCAGTACATATCCTCTAAATGTCCTTGTTTGGCAATAATAATAATAATAATAACGTTCTGATTAATCCTCTCTAGTGTTGCTTGCCCACATATGCGTTTCACCTGTGAAATGTTGGAGAGCTTGCTTACGTGTTGGAGTATCTAATTCCCCTGTTTAGCGAGAGGAACTTCATATTCTTAGCCAGAGCTTTTGAACTGTGGTATTGGAGCAAAATCCTGAGAGTGCCTTGGACCACAAGAAGATGCAACCAGTCCATACTCCAGGAAATAATGCCTGGCTGCTCACTGGAGGGAAGGATATTGGAGTCAAAGATGAGGTACTTTGGCCACATCATGAGAAGACAGGAAAGCTTGGAGAAGATAATGATGCTGGGGAAAATGGAAGGACAAAGGAAGAGAGGCCGACCAAGGGCAAGATGGATGGATGTTATCCTTGAAGTTACTGGCTTGACCTTGAAGGAGCTTGAGGTGGTGACAGCTGACAGAGAACTCTGGTGTGGACTGGTTCATGAGGTCACAAAGAGTTGGAAGTGACTGAACAAGTAGACAACAACAACAAGCCAGAGCTTTCTAGTGCTTTACCAAACTATTCACCTTAAGAATTCCATGGCATGAAGCCATTGCAGTTGAAGTGGAATCATAGTGCTATGATTGTATGCTGTGGAAGCATTTCTGAAGACCTGGAAATCATGGATTTCCAGGGCTTCAGAAACACTTAGGTCACTACACTGCCAAATTATGAACATAGGCTTTGGGGTGGGTACATTGTTAAATCATTATATTGAAGGAGCTTCATCATCATAGCTAGGATGATTATGTAGGACTTCAGCTGTGATGTTTTGTGCAAATCACGCATAAAATACAACATCTTTTCTGCACAAGAAACAATGCTTTATGTTCAGGGAATTCTTTTTTTGTGAAGAAAATGAAGTTGCGTAAAACCTGAAAATTTTTCTTGCTCGGCAATATTTCAAGAGTTTCAATTCCAAGAGAATATTGTGGAAAATTCTGATGGTCTGGACATAGCTACATGAATGTCTCTAACCAGGGCAGGTGAGAAATTGGCCTTGTTGCATTTACTTCTCATCTGCAATGCAGGGACAAGGCCATTTAACGCATTAGCCAGAATTGTAGAGAACTCTGGAAGTTTCTGAAGCATCAGAACAGCTCCCACAATGTTCGGGTGGCCAGCTCAATTTCTCAGGTTTCCTGCTGTGAAGAAGGAGGGTGGCACCTACTTTGCAACCATTGTCGTCGCAGTGGCTACAGAAGTCCAATTCTGGCCATTCCTGGGTTTCATTGCTGATGTTTGCAGAGAAGGAGGGAGATCATCCTCTTCCTTTCCCCTCTTCCCTCTCCAAATCATGCGGGTATCCTTGCAAACATTAGCAATTATGCCAGGGAAGACCGTGGCTGCCATGACAATGACAACAGAACTGCTAAGGTAAGGATCCAGCAGAGCTCCATCCTACAGAATACTACACTTCACACCAGCCCTGGGGTTTCCTGTCCATGTAGATGCACCCAACTGCAGCCATCATTCTTCCCAACTGTCTGTCAGGACCCAGGCTACAGAGCACCAATAACCATGCGCAGAGGCCGGATTCTATCTAATATCTTTATTATAGGAATATATAAAGTCAATAAAAACAAGTGAAGAATAAAGTTCAGAAATAGACCTTTCAGGAAAGGCCCAATATAGTCCAGGAAAATAATGTCCAATATGTGATATTATGGTCCAAAGTTATAATCCAATAACCGAAACACACACTTTGCCGAGCAAAGTGTGGGGAAATGACAAGGTCCTTTAGTCCATAGAACTTGACAACAAGGCTGGAAACAAACTAGATTCTTGGCAAAACAAGGCTTGATACGAGGCAACAAGGAACCAGAACAGGGTCCGTGGCGAGGTCCGGGAAACAAGGCAGGCTTGGAACTTGGTCTTGGAAACAAGGAACTGGAGTTGCGTAGTCCACACATGATCTCACTCCTCAAGCTGACGAGTTGACTCCGCAAGGTTTCCTTCGCGGCAAAAACCCTAAATAGGGTCTCGTTTCCCGCCAGAAAACCACTTTCCCTGGAGAACTAGAAGAGAAACCCAACTTTGTCCAGATGCATGACTCCTTAGAATTTCCCAAGGGAAGCAAACCTAATCAGCTAATTGTTTAGCTGAGATTCTGGCGCTCCGGCGATTCGCCTCCCTATTTCCTCTATCTCTATTATAATTGTCTCTTCGAGAAAACGGGGGAGAATTCTGCCCAAGGCTTGTTTGGCTGACTTCTTGAGGGCAAACATCCTCCAGGTGCAAGGGCTCCGATTCTGGCTGAATCGGTGGGAAACCCAAGTTTTCCTCTTCGTCTGCCACCATAGTACTAGGAACGGGACTACAAGGCCCATGAGACATCACACTGTCAGAGAATGTGTGTCTTGAAAATGAATAATGACAACTGTTCTTCTAGGCCAGGGGTCCTCAAACTTTTTAAGCTGAGGGCCGGTCCACAATCTTTCAGACTGTTGAGGGGCCAGATTATCATTTGAAAAAAAAACAAAACAAATTCCAATGCACACTACATATGTCTTATTTGTAGTGCAAAAACAACAACAACAACAAGAACAACAACAGTGAAAGAACAATACAATATTTAAAAATAAAAACAATTTTAACCAACATACATTTATCAGGATTTCAATGGGAAGTGTGGTGCTGCTTCTGGCCAATGAGATAGTCAAGTTAATTAGGGTTGTTGTTGTTGTTGTTGTTGTTGTTGTTGTTGTGTGCCTTCAAGTCATTTCAGACTTTGGGTGAGCCTAAGTCTAAAATTTATTTATTTATTTATTATTTACTGCATTTATTTACTACATTTGTATCACACCCGTCTCACCCCAAAGGGGACTCAGAGTGGCTTACAAGTTATATGTACATACAATATATTATATTATTAGCATAGCACAATATTAGCATTATATATTACTATATTGAACTATACCACTATACTGTAATATCATTAGTAATATTCTATGTAATATAGAATATATAATTAATATTATTATATGGTATTATTATTACCATATAATATTATATGTTATATTGTATTACATTATAATATTATTATCAATATTATATGTATATATAATATATTATATTATAAAACTGAGGGCGGGAGCCAGGTAAATGATCTCGGAGGGCAGCATCCGGCCCCCGGGTCTTAGTTTGGGGACCCCTGTTCTAGGCTATATTTGTCCAGAAATCTTTGCAGTTTTGCAGACTGGCTAAAACTGGCCCAAAACACTTTAGGCCACTAAGGCTGCCTGGGTCTTTAGTGAGAAAGTTGAGTCTCCTTTTTTCAAGCACCACACATATTCTCTCCTGTAGAGTGCAGCCCTATTCAAATCTGTAGAAACTTCATACACCCGACAACTTTCCTTCACATCAGCCAAGAGAATATATGTGGATGAGCCCACTTTCCACTTCTCTCAATCAATGGCTTTTAAAAAACAATGCCTCCAAATCTAAATTTCGAGTACTTATCCAGCTAAATTATTCAGGATTGGAAATAAATTTCTTTCTACTGAGAGCCATAGTCATATTTTAATCTGAAATGTTAGGACAAAATGTCTTTATTCCCATATACTTATTTGGACATCTGTAACTTTTGGGGGCATTTAATCTTAAATAGAATGTTTTTCCCTTATAATTTATACCAGGGGAAAACATCTCAATAATATATTGCTGTAGTCATTAACACTGTTTAACAGTTTCAGTGGTAACCCCCTGTTTCACATGCTCATAAATTGCAAAAACATTCATCTTTTAAAGCTAAATCGAAGGAGGGCTGAGTGAAGTTCCTTTAGGCATTTGTGAGTAATGACCACAGAAATGTATCTATACAGGCAAGTGGGCTGTTTATGGAAAAATTAGCACTGCAGCCTTAAATACAGTTAAGGGGCAATTCTTAAAACACTTAGTTCCGATCCATCTTTTTCATTTTCCAATGGAATTGTTCGACAGGAAATAAAGGTTGCTTAGCTCCAACTGGCCTGGGCCTAATATTAGGAAGAAGGAACCAGCTGTCTTTGGCTCAAGGGAGTACAGGTTAGGTTTGAGGTAAGAATGCTTACAATATAATTTAAAATGCAATACAATCCTCTATTAAAAGACTGTTCTTTTAAAAATATAAGTTCTAAATATGTGCCAAAATAGAAAAGTCATTGCATGCCAATGAAAGAACAACAAGGAAGGAGCCATTCCAGCTTCCCTAGGGAGAGAGTTTCCAAACTTATAGGCAGCATTGAGAAGATGGGGGACACCTGGCTCGACAGCAGTACGTGTGAAAAAGATCTTGGAGTCCTCGTGGACAACAAGTTAAACATGAGCCTACAATGTGATGCGGTGGCGAAAAAGGCCAACGGGATTCTGGCCTGCATCAATGGGGGTATAGCATCTAGATCCAGGGAAGTCATGCTCCCCCTCTACTCTGCCTTGTACAGGCCACACCTGGAATACTATGTCCAATTCTGGGCACCGCAATTGAAGGGAGATGTTGACAAGCTGAAAAGCGTCCAGAGGAGGGCAACTAAAATGATTAAGGGTCTGGAGAACAAGCCCTATGAGGAGCGGCTTAAAGAGCTGGGCATGTTTAGCCTGCAGAAGAGAAGGCTGAGAGGAGACATGATAGCCATGTACAAATACGTGAGGGGAAGTCATAGGGAGGAGGGAGCAAGCTTGTTTTCTGCTGCCCTGCAGACTAGGACACGGAACAATGGCTTCAAACTACAGGAACGGAGATTCCACCTGGACATCAGGAAGAACTTCCTCACTGTGAGGGCTGTTCAGCAGTGGAACTCTCTCCACCAGACTGTGGTGGAGGCTCCTTCTTTGGAGGCTTTTAAGCAGAGGCTGGATGGCCATCTGTCGGGGGTGCTTTGAATGTGATTTCATGCTTCTTGCAGGGGGTTGGACTGGATGGCCCATGAGGTCTCTTCCAACTCTACAATTCTATGATTCTATGATTCTATGTTTGGGTCCCTAATAACTATGTCAATTGAGATAATGGTATTGAAAACATTGCCTTTCCAGAGACTATCAGGGTCCATGCAAGCATATATAGTAGAAACAGACAAACAATCTAGAACAGTGGTTCTTAACCTGGGGTCCCTGGGTGTTTTGGCCTACAACTCCCAGAAATCCCAGCCAGTTTACCAGCTGTTAGGATTTCTGGGAGTGGAAGGCCAAAATATCTGGGGACCCCAGGTTGAGAACCACTGATCTAGATGTTTTGTGCCCAAATGGCAAAATGGCACTCCATTCCCTTCTACCCATGTTAAAGTCAGAACTCAATTCAAGAAGGATATTGAGAAGCTGGAATGTATCCAGAAAAGAGAGACCAACATACTACAACATCTGGAAGCTAAACCCTATGAAGAATTACTTAGGAAGCTGGGGATGGTTAGTTTGGAGAAGAGAAGGTCAAGAGACAGATAACAGATTCAAAATTAAGAAGAGATTTCATCTAAACATTAAGAAGAACCTCCTGATGGTAAGAGGTATTCAACAGTAGAATATGTTCTTTAATGGAAGGATATAGTTTACCTGGGAAGGTAGTGGACACTTCCTTTTTGGATCTCTTTAAACAGAAGTTGGATAAGTAGCATTCAGGAGTGCTTTAAGCTGTGGATTTCTGCATGGGAGGAGTTTCATCTTGTGGTCCCTTCTATGATTGTATGGTCACACTACATGTGTTAATGGGCTCACCCAGTGCCACAAGACACTTTTGTGAATGTCCAGTATTAATAATATAATTGTCACTGTTGGTACTTTTAATTTCTCCCTGGTCTGATTGTCTACAATCGCATTTCCAAAAAACACACCCATGAAATTCTTGATGATGCTTTAAGCATCAAATAGAATTGGCTATAGTCCATAAAAGTTTCTGCTAGAATAAATGTGTTGGCCATTACGATATCACAATGTTCTTCATAGTTTTTGCAGCAGAATAAAATATGGCTGCCCTTTGGGAAATTCTTAAACAATGAAGAAATTTATGAGGGCATAAGTTTCCGTGGACATTGTCCATCAGGCACATGAAGTGCTGCCACAAAGTGAGTGATTCCTGGTCATAAAACATTGCCTCCTCAACCATTTTAGTTGTGTATTCCCTTGACAAGGCTAGTTGTAAAAGTATGAGACATGGGAATAATAACCTTATCATAAGGCAAAGATGGGAAAGGGTAATTTTCACCTTTGTAAAAAAAAATTAAACCCAATAGTTCAGGAACAAGGTGTAAGGCAGTGCAAAAAATCATAAGAGCATCGTAAGTCGTAAGAGTTTTGTTAAATCTGTACTTACGACCAACATTATGAAGACCGCACAGTGCCGCCCCATTGAAACAAATGTTGCAGTCTCTGCCTGCAACAGAAATTTGTAGGGCTAACAACAATTAGTACTACTCTTAGGACAAACAGAAAACATTATTTTAAGGCTGGTGGTTGCCAGAAACCACCAACCTTATCTCCAGTCCAGAACAATTGTAGTCTCAGTCTGCTAGTGATTCAGGGCAAACAGACCCAGAAACATTATTCCACTCCGAACATTCCACAGATATATAAACCCCACTTGCCTAGTTCCAACAGACTTCACAACCTCGGAGGATGCCTGCCATAGATGTGGTCAGGAGAGAATACTTTTGGAACACAGCCATACAGCCTGGAAAACTCACAGCAACCCAGTGATTCCAGCCATAAAAGCCTTCAGCAATACATTGAACATTATTTTAGCCATCAAGTGAAAAGAACAAGTACCACTTCCAATTTGTGTTCCTACTAGCTTTTATTTATTTATTTATTTATTTATTTTAGTTATGCTGTTCCTGGTGATTCAGGGCAAATACAGATCCACAAACAAACATAATTGAGAAGAACAAGTACCACTGCAAATTTGTAGCCTACCAAGTACATTGCTTTCCTTACCATTGGTTTTAAAACTATAATTCAATTTTACAAAGTGCACTGTGTGCCTTATTTTCTGTTTTCTGGGGGGCATTTCTTTTATTTGAAGGAAAGAAATATTCTCAATGTATGTGGTAGTCTTTTTAATTATTTCTGCCTCTTTCAAATGTACAACATGAGGTTTCCGTCATCTGAGTCCACTATAAATCTTTATCTCCCACTTCCCCTGGTCCCTTTCTTCCTGAACAGAGAGAACACAGAGAGAATATCAAGATTTGAACTAATGGAGTTGGCATAAGATGTAGCTTAATATCGTATGCGCTTAACTCTCCCCAGTGTGAGTGTGTGTACAACTGACCAATACAAGACGCCTAAATGTATAAATGGAAGTTTTATGGTGATAAGATCAGTAGTTAGTGAGATATTTATGTGACAAGCTGACAGATATAAAACTACAAAGCTTGCTTTTATGCTTTACATCCTTCTAGAGAAACACACGCACATGCACACCCTTGGTTGATGGGTCATTTTGAAGAGGATTTATTTCTGAAATTACTGAATACCTGGCAAAAAATCTAATATGCAAGATGAGGTCTGTAAAGCGCCATAAAAACTATGAACTTCATTTCAGAAGACCTCCTGATTTCTGTGCCAAATGGAAACCAATCATGCCAAGAAGTACAGTCCTTCCTCCAGATCATGGTGCTGCTAACCAATAAAAAAAAAGAACAAGGATACCAAATGATAAAAATTGTATGAGGTTTCTCATAAACAATTTCATTTTTTTTTCGTGTCAGGAGCAACCTGAGTTGCTTCTGGTGTGAGAGAATTGGCCGTCTGCAAGGACGTTGCCCAGGGGACGCCCGGATGTTTTGATGTTTTTACCATCCTTGTGGGAGGCTTCTCTCATGTTCCTGCATGAAATAAACAATTTCATGAAAATGTCTGTTTTGCACACCCCATGTACTTGATACAGGCCCTATTAGCTGCATTTAGATTGAGCTGAATTCTGTTCAAAAATGTTAAACATTTTTCGTACAGGAGCAATTAGGGGGAAAGACGGGATATAAACAAACAAACAAATAAATAAATAGCAACAACAATAACAATAACAGCAATAATAGTGTATGCTCATCTTAATGTATCCTTTGATTTGTAGTTTAGAAAAGGAAGAAAATGGGGTGAAGTTACTAGTTGTTTCTTTATAGGAAACTAGCACACTTCGCATTGCTGTGGCGAAGTATGGTGGTATGGGAAATAGTCAAGATAGTCCAGTTCAAAACAGATAAAATAAGATTATAAATGGGTTATATAGTTGTGTGGAAGGGCCTTGAGTCTACATTGCCATATAATCCAGTTAAAATCAGATTATCTGTATCTTATATTCAGTGTGGAAGAGGCCTAAGTGAGGCCTAACTCTGCCTGTCCTCTGGGCTGAGTGGGTTGCTAGGAGACCAAGTGGGTGGAGCTTAGCCTTCTAACTGGCAGCAATTGGATAAAAACAATTATTCCCCTCTCTCTCTAATTAGGACTTTATTTTTCTTTTCTTTTTGTTGTATGAACGTAGAGGCATGGATAAGGAGTTGTGCTGCCAAGTTTAGTGTTTCTGGGCTGTGTAGTTTTGTTGTTTTGTCCTAGGCCGAAATTTCATTACACACACACACACACACACACACACACACACACATATATATATATATATATATATATATATATATATATATATATATATAAACAGTGAAGACTTCCATCCCTGGACAGAACCAGTGGAGGAGAGCTACCACTGCCCACCAAGCTCTCCAGAGACTCACCTTGTAGGCCACAAAACAGCCCCAAGACCTACAAGCAATACATGGGCCACTCTTTGCTAGCCTTTGTTTAAAAACCCCACCCACAGTCAAAAAGGCAAGCCCATAAAGCATAGGAGGGGAAATTGAATGTCCCCTCGAATGAAGGCCTGTGATGGTGGGGGCCGGATTGGCTTCAATGGCCCTGATCAAGTGGGAAGGGTGAAGTCAAGCCTATTTAAGGCTGATCCGCTCTTCCTTCTTCCTGATGGCTGTAGTTCGTCCCCCCTCCTGTCCCTCCGGATCCCCTATGGACAGTGTGAGTGCAGACTGGTTGAGTTAGAGCCAGGTGGGATAACAAGATGGGGTTGTTGTATGTTTTCTGGGCTGTATGGCCATGTTCTAGAAGTATTTTCTCCTGATGTTTCACCCTCATCTATAGCAGGCATCCTCAGTATGTAGAAACTACGCAAGGAAGGTTTATATATATCTGTGGAAAGTCCAGGGTGATAGAAGAAACTCTTTGTCAGTTGGAGGCCAGTGTGAATGTTGTAGTTAATCACCTTAATTAGCATTGAATAGCTTCATCTCTTGTCTTCTTACTGCCTGGAGGCATCCTTTGTTTGGAGTCGTTAACTTCCCCTGATTGATTCATGTCTGGAACTCCTCTGTTTTCAGAGCGTTGCTTCTTATTTACTGTTCTGATTTTTGAGTTTTTTTATACTGGTTGCCAGATTTTGTTCATTTTCATGGTTTCCTCCTTTCTGTTGAAGTTGTCCACATGCTTGTGAATTTCACTGGCTTCTCTGTGTAGTCTGACATGATAATTGTTGGAGTGGTCAAGCATTTCTGTGTTCTCAAATAATATACTGTGTCCAGGTTGGTTCATCAAGTGCTATGCTATGGCTGATTTCTCTGGTTGAGTTAGTCTGCAGTGCCTTTCATGTTCCTTGATTTTTGTTTGGGCAAGGCTGAATTTGGTGGTCCCTATGTAGACTTGTCCACAGCTGCATGGTATCCGGTAGACTCCTGCAGAGGAGAGAGGATCCTTCTTGTCCTTCGCCGACTGTAGCATTTGTTGGATTTTTTTTGTGAGTCCGTAGATAGTTTGTAGGTTGTGCTTCTTCATCAGTTTGCCTATGCGGTCAGTGGTTCCCTTGATGTATGGAACGTCAGGAGAAAATACTTCTAGAACATGGCCATACAGCCCAGAAAACATACAACAACCCTGTGGTCCCGGCCATGAATGCCTTCGACAACACAATAACAAGATGGTTCCGTGATCCCTTTCATTCTCAACCCTCAACTGAATGGTTGTTGGAGATGGTTATCACCAGGGGTCCCCAAACTAAGGCCCGGGGGCCGGATGTGGCCCTCCAAGGTCATTTACCTGGCCCCCGCCCTCAGTTTAAGACTTAGGCTCACTCAAAGTCTGAAATGACTCGAAGGCACACAATTTATTTATTATTTATTTATTTACAGTATTTATATTCCGCCCTTCTCACCCCGAAGGGGACTCAGGGCGGATCACATTGCACATATAAGGCAAACATTCAATGCCATAACATAGATCAGAGACAGAGACAAACGCAGGCATGGGCTGGCCTTGAACTCATGAGATCTTGGTCAGAGTGATTTGTTGCAGCTGGCTGCTAACCAGCCTGCGCCACAGCCAGCCTGCATCTGTCAACAACAACAATCCTAATTAACGTGACTATCTCATTGGCCAGAAGCAGGCCCACACTTACCATTGAAATCCTGATAGATTTATGTTGGTTAAAATTGTTTTTATTTTTAAATATTGTATTGTTCTTTCATTTTTGTGTTGGGGTTTTTTGCACTACTAATAAGACATGTGCAGTGTGCATAGGAATTCGTTCGTATTTTTTTCAAATGATAATTCGGCCCCTCAACAGTCTAAGGGACCATGAACCGGCCCTCCACTTAAAAAGTTTGAGGACCTCTGGTTATCACAATGGCACAGTGAATCCATGGAGGCAGGCTTTGGTTGTTGTGGAAGGAGGAAAGAAATGCCCATTTCCAAAATGGCTGCACACACACAACATGGAAATTCTCTTATGTGAGGGTTGTGTGCTTTTCATTTTAGGCTCCTGGAATTCTGAGGCTGTAAACTATATACCTAGCTAACAGGCACACCCACAGTGATCAATATGGTTATTATATAAAATAAGAACAGCTTGGAACAGTGAAACTCCTTCACAGAAGAACGGGAGAGTTTGTTCCCTTTAAAACATAGCACTTGAATAAAAAGAAATCCTCCATCCAAGAAAGGCTCTGATCCCCCCATTCCTTTTCCCCCATTCATTTTGATGCTGGGGATCTAGGGAAAACCAGCGAGAGAAGTTGTGACTGAGCAAGATTACAGCTGCCAAGCTCCTCACCTCCAACTGTGCCAACTCTGGAGTCAAAAGCCAGCTCTGCCTCCCTCTCTGTTTGATGTGAGTGTTACATTACATGCTGGGAAGGAAGGAAGGGCAGGTCCCAGCAGTCAATGAAACAGAAGGGGGAATGGCCCAGTGGCAAAGGAGATAAAAAAAACAAGAGCCTTGTGGTGAATCATGAGGCTGCTTTGAGAAAAATGGAGTGTTGGCAAGGGGAGGAGGGGTTAGAAAGGAAAGGAAAGGTTTGCAACAGGAAGCCAAGTCACTCCTGCAAAAGACATCAAGTTTCGGTTGACAATAGATTACAGGGGATGTCTGCCCAGCTGGCTGGGAAAGACGGTGAGTTACTGGCTGCCTCCTTGGTTTTCAAAGAAGATACAGTGATCAAGCTGCTGACACTGGATTCCTCACTGATTGATAGAGTAATTGTTTCATTTTATTCATTACAGTTGTTGTAGCATAGGCATGGGAAAACTTTGGCTTTCCTCCAAGTGTTTTGGACTTCATCTCCCACAATTCCTAAAAGCTGATAGGCTGTTAAAAATTGAAGGAGTTGAAGTCCAAAATACCTGGAGGGATGAATTTTGCCTATGCCTATTGTTGCCCATCTCTCTAAAGGGAATTAGTAATATGAATCACTAGAATGTTGTTCATATACACAAGCAGAAATTATTTAAGTAAGGTTTTAGCTTTATCATCGTCATCATAATAATCATCATCATAATCATCATCATCATCATCATCATCATCAATGTATTAGTTTTTTCCCTGGTCTGAAACAATTCTTCTATCAGTTTGCAAGCAAGATGTCCTATTCTGGGACACCTGTACATATCCTGGTAACTGAAGTTGCAGAGAAGGAACATAGTTCTGAAATGATTAGTATTCAGTAAAAATTGCCCACTTGAAACAATAGTATTTCCAAGTCCATGTTAATTGTGGTATGAAATGCTCAATACAGACAAATGTGTCTACTCTTTATATTTAAAATGTCTCTGTTCTTTATACAGTAGAGTCTCACTTATCCAAGCCTCGTTTATCCAAGTTTCTGGATTATTCAAGCCATTTTAATAGTCAATGTTTTCAATATATCGTGATATTTTGGTGCTAAATTAGTAAATATAGTAATTACAACATAACATTACTGCGTATTGAACTACTTTTTCTGTCAAATTTGTTGTATAACATGATGTTTTGGTGTTTAATTTGTAAAATCATAACCTAATTTGATGTTTATTAGGCTTTTCCTCAATCCTTCCTTATTATCCAAGATATTCACTAATTCAAGCTTCTGCCGGCCCGTTTAGCTTGGATAAGTGAGACTCTACTGTATTACAATTTTAGAATGCTGTATTTAGTATAAGATAGTCACAGGAGACAGAATTGTTGTGGTAGAGGGCAAAGTTCCCATTTCCCTTGCCTGTGTAGCTACACCTTGGTTGTAGTTGTTGTTTTGGTCTTACACATGTATGCATTGTATGCATGCATGCAGAAATTATTTAAGTAAGGTTTTAGCTTTATCATCATCATCATCATCATCATCATCATCATCATCATCATCATCATCATCATCAATGTATTAGTTTTTCCCCTGGTCTGAAACAATTCTTCTATCAGTTTGCAAGCAAGATGTCATATTCTGGGACACCTGTACATATCCTGGTAACTTTTTTTTTTGTGTCAGGAGCAACTTGAGTCGCTTCTGGAGTGAGAGAATTGGCCGTCTGCAAGGACGTTGCCCAGGGGACGCCCAGATGTTTTTTGATGTTTTTACCATCCTTGTGGGAGGCTTCTCTCATGTCCCCGCATGGAACTGGAGCTGATAGAGGGAGCTCATCCGCACTCTCCCCGGGTGGGATTCGAACCTGGCAGCTTTCAAGTCAGCAACCCAACCTTCAAGTCGCAAGGCTTTAGTCCACTACACCATCGGGGGCTCTCCTGGTAACTGAAGCTGCAGAAAAGGAACATAATTCTGAAATTATTAGTATTCAGTAAAAATTGCCCACTTGAAACAATAGTATTTCCAAGTCCATGTTAATTATGGTATGAAATGCTCAATACAAACAAATGTGTCTACTCTTTATATTTAAAATGTCTCTGTTCTTTATATTACAATTTTAGAATGCTGTAGTTAGTATAAGATAGTCACAGGAGACAGAATTGTTGTGGTAGAGGGCAAAGCTCCCATTTCCCTTGCTTGTGTAGCTACACCTTGGTTGTAGTTGTTGTTTTAGTCTTACACATATATGCATTGTATGCGCATACACAATACACCCAATATTTTCCTCTTCATTACTGAGTATAAAGGAGACATGTGACCAAAAAGAAAGAATGCAAATTAAAATCCATTGCTGTATTTTAGTTTATTGATCTACTATAAGCATCTTAACATTGTTTAATTTAAATAAAACTTCAGTTTGGAACAAAACTATAAATAGAAGGCAATATTGATCTGCAGGCCTGCAGGCATGCTGAACTTTGGTTATCACTGGAGCTTCCCCAGTTAAGGTTGAATGTTACAATTTATTATGCTGCAAAGCAGAACAGAAATACAATGCCACTGAAGTTCTAAGAACGGAAATGTCAAGCAACTGAAAGGGAGACGAGCAAACCTTGATCAAGATGGATCTGGTTGGATAGCAGCTTTGCTTCAGGTCATTCCATGGCATGGCCACGGGACATGGGCACAATGATGTGCCATCAAAGACTGGGTAAAAATTTGACTACATGAATTTATCTTTTTAAAATGAAAATCTATTTTTATGTAAGCAAAAGAAGTCACTAACAGAAGTCGTGGAGGACTTAGTTCTAAAATGTCTAATTTTGAATCTATCCCACATTCCCCAGGTTTGTAGTGTTTAATCCGAGTCGCCATCTCTTTTATTGGCAAAGCACCGTTTTTGCATAGAGTTGCTCTGACATAGGATCTCTTGTAATTAAGATATAATTTTAATATATTTTCTTTGTAAAAATTGCTTTTTGCAATGCAAAATTGCTGAGCTTTTTTTGCACAGAAATGTCACATGAGCGCAAAATATTGCTTATGTGCAAAACCTGAAATTTCTGTACAGAAACTTCATTTGGGCACAAAACAGTGCTTCTATGCAATAACTCGTTTCTTCATAGATCTTGCATGGAAAACAAGATGAATAAATTTTGCAATATTTCCCATTTGTGGGAGAGAATGAATTTTTGTATGATATTCTTCACTTGCTATTCATACATCTCCAAGGGCAATAAGAAATTATTTTGTACAGAATGCTCTCTCTCATATATATATATATGAGAGAGAGCATTAAAAATATAGGTCTTGGAGATTACATAATTGGGATGGAGAAGGATTTGGAATGCTGAAGGTGGCAGGGGACAGTAAAGAGTAAATAATAATAATAATAATAATAATAATAATAATAATAATAATAATAATAATAATAAGCTTTATTTATACCCCACCACCATCTCCCCAATGGGGACTCGGGGCGGCTTACATGGGGCCATGCCCAGAACAATACAATATCACAGAATATAAATAAAACAACAAATCATAACACATTAAACAATACAATAAAAGATAATATACACTACATTAAGCAAAATCAAAAGAACAATAAAACCATAAAAACATAAAACTTTGTGTCTTTCAAATTATCATGCATCCATTCATGCAACTGCTTATTAAGTGAATGATGACTACGGTGGTCTTCGATTTAGATCATGGACAGATTTGACTTCCAAGAGGTTCTTGCCTGTGAGAATTTTTTGATTCCCACAACAACCATGGTTTTGTCCCCAAAAATATAATTAAAATTAACCATGTAATTCCCTCTCAAACATTTTAGCCAACTCAGGGTGAATGCTAACAAGATTATTCTGAAGAATAGGATTCACTTGTCACTTCAAAAATAAAAGCAGTTGTCATGCATAATAATTTGGTATCCTTTTCATTATTATTTTCTTTGCTGCTGTCATAGACCTTGTAATTTTGCCCTGCTTACAGGTAGAAGTTTCCACTGCTCAAGGTTGTTAAAACCTGGCCCCACATGTGCACACATGTTTCCTTGGCCATAGCTTTTGATTTAGTCACATCTTTTCCCCTCTCTCCTGGACTACAGACACACACAGAAAGTCTACTGATAAAACACTACAAAAAAGCTCAGCATAGATTCTTCTAAACTCTCTGGGTTTAAACGCTAGTTACACACTTTCCAGCATCAACCAACTGGTCAGCTATTGCAGATATGTGGGACTTCAGGTGCATTCACACTGTGGAATTAATGCAATTAGTTAACTGCCATGGCTCAATGCTATGGAATCATGTAAGTTGCAGCTGGACAAGATCTTTTGCCTTTTCTACCAAATTGTGCCAGTGCCTTGCCATTATACAGTTCCTATGATTCCATTACATTGAGCCATGGCAGTTAAAGTGGTGTCAAACTGCATTAATTCTACAATGTAAAGGCTGGATGAATGGCTTTGACCATTTCAGAGGGGAAAATGAACACTAGCACCACCATCATCAACAACAAAAACAACAATGCATAGACATGTGTAAGGTAGAATTCACTTGCATCTGTCCCTAACAGGATGCTGGCTATGTTTGTTGTGTATAAACAAGCCCATGTTTTTACAATGCCATATTAGCTGTAAGTAAATAAAAAACATTAATGTGGACCATGCCCTCCAGTATCAAAGTCAATGTTGACAGCAGTGTACATTGTATTTATCTGTTGCAAAAGAAAAAAAAGTGGGCCAGCAACATTAACCTCCTCACAAACAGAGAACTGAATGAATTAAAAAGCACTAAGCCATAAATCCCATTTCTTTTATTGACACAGTGATAAAAACACCTGGAGGCTGCTTGGTGAGAAAAGGGCTAGACCGCAGACACTTGCTGTGAGATGGGCTATATATATACAAAGAGAACAACTACATCACATAGTGAAAAAACAGAGGTGAAGAGTTACTTAGATGTATTGAATCGTATACTTTGATTATATCACTCCTTAAGTTAAATCACACTCTATCACTGTTGTTTACAAAGAACCCACATGCTGCACTATGTGAACCCAAGTGAACCACATTTCTCTGAATTGGGAAAATAAAATGTCCAGGATGCTATTTGTG
Organism: Anolis carolinensis; assembly: GCF_035594765.1. Classification (NCBI taxonomy): domain Eukaryota; kingdom Metazoa; phylum Chordata; class Lepidosauria; order Squamata; family Anolidae; genus Anolis; species Anolis carolinensis. The sequence goes on from NW_026943820.1 coordinate 17,063,382, forward strand.
GCATACATTTTTTTGGGTTACAATTGTTTAGCTACTTTTAAAGATATTGCAGAAGGGGGTGTCTTGCCTCCTTCCACCACACTAGAGCAGCTGGAGGGACAACTCCACACTGTTGGAATTAGAGCTAGAAAAAATAAAGAAGTACCTGCAAAATGAAATGTTAAGAAAGTTGAAAGAAAGACTGAGGGAGAAGGGAGAGGGAAGAATTGGAGGAGCTGAAAAAGAAAGCTGAAACTCTTCGCTAGCCAAAACATGAGAAGAGGTAGATAAAAGTGGGAGAAAGATTCTCAGGAGGACTTTGTGACCTGAAGAAAGAAAGAAAAACAGACAAAAACTGAGACTCAGAAAGAAAGTATATCTCTCACACATTCTTTCTGCAACTACACCAATTTTACTGACAAAAATTGCTGGGATTCTCCCTGGGACCTATGTGGAGACAGGGATGATCTAGAATCCACATTCTCTATGGCCAGCCTACTAAGCATGGCTGCTTAGACATGCTAGACAATGCAGCTCTAAGAGAGGATGCTGGAAGTGATGGTAGACTCCAAAACTGGCATTAGAAGTAGAGGTAATCCTTTCATTGTCTTAGCATACTACCCTAAAATACTTAAAACTGAATATGGGCCTATTGTCATTGTCCAGATGTCATTAAAATCTGACTATTGTTAGTTTCAGCCACATGGCCCATGGCCCACAGCCCACAGCCAGGAATGACAGAACCTGTAATCCAGCAAGATCTTGGTGGATAAGAGAAAACAAAGGACTGAACTCTGTACATGCTCAAAAAGTTCTGACTATAAAACCAAACTACAGCAGTATGGCACTTCTCTACTGGTCACCCACTAGCTTTGTTTTGCAAATTAAAGCTATTGTATTTAAATCTCCCCATTTCTAGTGTCTGATTGGAATAGTAGAGATACTAGGGGTTTTGGTGTACCAAGATTCAACACCACTGCCAATGGTTAGCTATACAACTGTGCCGAGGAGCCATCCACTTCTCCTTGGGCACCAAGAAACAAATGACCAGTTTGTCCAGGTGATGACAAGTGCTTATACTGTGCATCCAAATGTGTAAGTATAGGCATAGCTTTTTGAGATCTGGTCTGAGGAGGAGGGGGGACCCTTTGGTGGTGCCTTGTGCTCCTGAATTGGAACCCGCCACTTCTGTACTGCCTCAGGGAGAAAGTAGTTCTTCCCTGGATGATGGGAATGGTTTTACAGACAGATCTGCTCTTAGTGGGAATGTTTCACATGAAACACTGCCAGAGGCTCTACTTCCAGAGACTCTCCATAACCATGGGAAAGACGTGTGGGAAGTGGAAGACACTGGATTGTTGCCCATAACTCAGCATCTACAATTATGGTGAGATAGTGCCAAGCAGAGGCAATTGAGGTTTTCTCAGTGTTTGAAGGATAAATAGAGGGATTCCAGGTGTTAGCTGAATAGTGTCTCCCTGGGAATCAATTCAGTTTCTTAAGATCACCCCTTGGATTGCTTTGTGTGAGAGCAACTTTGTATTTTCTGAAGAAGGTCACCTTTCCCTTGTGCTCCGTGATCAGAGATTCTGGCTTTGCTTTCATGTTTGCCTGATAGAAATTGGAGGATCTCATTTGGATACAGTTCTTGGTCTAAGTTTTGTGGATTTTGGCTTGACTGTCAGGGTGGGACTTTGTTTATTGCGTCCTCAAGAATACTCTGACTGCAACCTATATTTTTGAAGCTTATACTTTGGACATACTTTCGCATTTGCCTTTTACGTATACCTTGTAAATACTTGTGTACTCTTTACCTTGGAATGTATTGTTAAACTAGTTTTTTTCTATAGAACATTATTTTCTTTAATAAACTTTTAATTAGTTGATTAATTCCTGTTGGCTAAGCTATATTTGGGGTTAATTAGCTCTTCATCTTGGGTGAAAAGGAGTCACATAGGTGGCTGGGCTACAACAGAGGTCTTCTCAATAGCCATTGAAAGGCTGGTGGGGAGGACCAGATCTGAACAAGGTTTGGGAGCAGCCCTTGACTCTGGAGTGCCAGTAAAGGCCAGATGTATATGCTACACTGGTGATCTTGTTGGGTCAGTCCTAGATTTCAGTGTTTTGATATTTGATTGTTTTATCGGGCAAGGCTCCATGTAAGCCGCCCCGAGTCCCTTCGGGGAGATGGGGCGGGGTATAAAAATAAAGATATTATTATTATTATTATTATTATTATTATTATTATTATTATTATTATTTATAGGGTTTGGGCTCTTAACCCATGTGACAGGAAAGAGCTTTAGTGCAATAGTCTGTGGTTTTATATTTTTCATTATGTTTTTAATGCATGTTAAATGTTTGCATTATAAGATCTGTGTCACCCAAGTTATCTTGGGTCCTATGAAAATGGAGGATATAAATCAAATACACGTCTGAAATCTGCTGGGCTAAACTGACTTGATCTTCTGGTGACACAGGATTTCCATGAGAATCTAAAGGAGAAAACCAATGTTTATAAGTGATATTGATATCATAGGACATGAATTGTGTGAATGCCTCGCCTGAAAGGATGTTAATTACAAGATATGTTAGAAAATGACTACTATTTATAATTGCTCTCAGTGAATCAGAAATGCAGGCCAGGCTAAGTAAAGATCCATTCCATTTGGTATAAAGTGTTAATGTATTTAAATATTATAATGCTTAATAGATTTTGTGTGTCCTTAAACCTGCTCTCAAATGATGCAATGTCCAACATATCTAACACTGAAACCTGATGCTAGAGAAGAAGCAAATGTTGCTGCAAGTGGCATCAAAATCAAAAGAAGATACAATTACACAGATAGAAAAAAATAGTATGAAAATAAACACAATAAGAAAATTAGGGAAAGCTAAACACAATGGGATTTTGATGACTGAGTAAAAGATTTATACGATCTGAAGAGAAACCAGAGTAATGACTGAGTAGTTAAATGGATTTGTTCTTTATTTATTTTATTTACAGCATTTATATTCCGCCCTTCTCACCCCGAAGGGGACTCAGGGCGGATCACATTACACATATAGGCAAACATTCAATGCCTTTTAACATAGAACAAAGACAAGTCAAACATAGGCCTCCTGGTCAGAGTGATTCATTGCAGCTGGTTGCAGCTGGCTTGCTCTCCAGCCTGCGCCACAGCCCGGGCCCTTTAATGAGAAAAACAACTGTATATACAAAATGGTAGCGGATAATCTTGCACCTCTGCCATGTTCCATCTGCTTGTCTTTCTCAGAGGGACAGTATGACTTAAATCAAAGGTTGAAAAGACAAAATTAGGCTAGACCTCCCTAAAACATTTATTGTATTTTAGTTTGCCCTACAGATATGGGGTTTTTTCATAGAGCATTTCATATAAAATACCAGAAGTCTGCATTTTACAATGCCACAGTAACTTTGACAGTTAACTAACGAGAGCCGTTTCCATTGCAAATTCAGTTTAATTTCAATGTTTTAGTGCTGCATAATTAAATTGAAAATCTTCTTTAAAATATGCTTTCACCCTCTCACACCAAGTCTTTTTCCTTAAAAAGAAAGGAAAGAAATGGAGTCTCCTCCCCGCTTTTCTCAGAGTAGGCTTTTCCTTAACTACAGCTTCTTTCTACCCATCCAGAGATTGCCTAAAAGCAACACATTAAAGTGAATCAGTGTGAACAAGAAAGGGAAGACTATCGGTCTTTCTTTTTCTTTTCTTTTTTTTTAAAGGCAGCAGTTAGTTCTCGTTCACTTCAGCTTACCCTGCCACAGCACGTTGGATACACACAAATTCTCTTGTTTTAATGCTCCAGTGATTATGTGCTCGCAGTGCCACCATATCACGTGGCAAACATTTCTCAGCCTTTCCACTACGTACTAAGCACACAGAAACTACTAAATGTAATGTTTATCAAATCTGGACAGCCTTCCAGAGTCACTTACTGAAACCAAGTGCCATTTTTCTTGAACTGATTGGAGTAGCTGACGTGTAAGGGTTTTTTGATGTTCCACTTTAAAAAATGCTTTAGTTCCTAAAGTTTTGATCCGTGTCTTTTGATCCTCCTCCCTCCTTATAGGAAGGATCCTTTCCCCAGAGAAGAGGTTGTTAATTGATCATCTTTCTTGTAATTGGAAGCCACTGGTTCAGTTTCTATCTGAGGAGTAGCAGAAAACCACCTGTCTCCATTTTCCACCTTATTGTCTTTTGTCTTGTTGTTGTTGTTTATTTATTTTATTTATTTACAGCATTTATATTCCGCCCTTCTCACCCTGAAGGGGACTCAGGGCGGATCACATTACACATTTAGGCAAACATTTAATTCCTTTTTAACATAGAACAAAGACAAACAAACATAAGCTCCGAGCGGCCGCGAACTCATGACCTCCTGGTCAGAGTGATTCATTGCAGCTAATTGCAGCTGGCTTGCTCTCCCGCCTGCGCCACAACCCGGGCCCATTGTTGTTGTTGTTGTTATGTTTATACCCCACTTTTCTCTCCACAAGGAGAATCCACGTGGCTGAAGATTGTTAGGGCTGAAGATAGTTATCCTATCACCTCTCAGTCTTCTCTGGGTTAGACATTCCCATTTCCTTCAAATGTTTCTTATAAGTTTTGATTTCCATACTCTAGTTCTTTTGTCAACTTCCTCTGATCATGGGAGAGTCTATACTAGCCTTCAAAGAGGACCAGAAGTTGCTCCTGGGAGTCCGGACAACATCCAAGGATTTTCCATTCTTAATGTGGGGTAAAGTGAAGTGGTTTAACTCCATGTTGATGAAAGTTGAGGAATGCTCCAGATTTTCAGCTCATCCACACAGAAAAAATGGGATCGAGTGGATCACCTTCTATCACCATGGCAGATAGTCACAGAGCCCCAGGAGAACTCTTGGCCATCAGTTGCCCAGAACCAGCAATGATAGGAAAATAGATAGGAAAGCAGAGTAGCATTGCTACTCTGGACTGGCATGGGATATTTGGTAGGTCTAGATGAGCTCCATGATCCAGTTTGTTGTGTCCCTCCTAATATGTGTTGCCCAGAACTGAACACAATCCATCTATATGTGTAATTGTAATTTACTAGTTTATACAAGTGTAAGTACCCCAACAGTGTTCTGGCCATAATTTCCTGTATATCATCTCAAGAACCACTTTTTGTTTTGAAAATCCAGTTGCACTTTCAGGATAAAATCTTTTTGAGATCATAAGGAAAGGCAACCTTACCCCCGTTTCCTTCAATGGATGGCTAGTGAGGATGGATAGATCAAAAACATGTTGCTTCAGTGTCAGGTAACCTTGAAGTGAAGAATACTGGGTTGATAAGAATCTTTGAAGTTCAGGACTGATTCTATGCCAAAAAAATTGTTCATGGGGGATAGCGCAGTAAATAGTATTTTCCATGAAAGAAATATGTTCAGAAATATAATTTTCTGTGCAAAAATACTCTTTTCTGTAAAAAAAAAAAAACCATAAGCTTTTTAAATTTATATTTATTTATTTATTATTTATTATTCAGACTTATATGCCGCCACTCCCCTAGGGCTCGGGGTGGCTTACAAGAACATGGAATATGTTTCCTAGGAGCCCCGGAGGTGGTGTTAAAGCACTGAGCTGGTGAACTTGCAGACCGAAAGGTCACAGGTTCAAATCCCGGTAGCAGAGTGAGCGCTCGCTGTTAGCTCCAGCTTCTGCCAACCTAGCAGTTCGAAAATATGCAAATGTGAGTAGATTAATAGGTACCGCTCACGCGGGAGGATAACAGTGCTCCAATGCAGTCATGCCGGCCACTTGACCTTGGAGGTGTATATGGACAATGCCGGCTCTTCGGCTTAGAAATGGAGATGACCACCAACCTCCAGAGTCAGACATGACTGGACTTAACATCAGGGGAAAACCTTTACCTTTTATGTTTCCAACTACAATATTTCCAGCATAGAAAACACATGTGTGCATTTTACACACATTAAGTAGTGTTCAACAACTGTGCTGCTTTTTTGTAGCAAAATGAAATTGGCTATAATCACTTGTTGTCCCCTTTGACATCAACAGAGAGTTGCATCCCTACCTAGCCCTAGTGGCCCATCTACACTGACCATTGAAAGCAGCTGAAATCCATTTTCAACTGTGGCGGCTAGAAATCAAACTTCCACAAAAGCATGTGAACGAAAGCCCTTAAAGCCCATCAGTGCTCTGTGGTTTGTGTAATCACCATCCGGACCTTAAACTAGTTCCAAAATATTATGTGTAATCATCTGCCCAGCAAAACCACTTTCTTCAATACTAGTTTGAAACTGACTTAAGTGGTCAGTGTAGATGTGCTCTAGGAAGCCTAAAATTAGGGCATAAAAAGCTACCCTCTCTTGCTATTGCTATGTTTATAAAAGTCTCTTTGAAGCAATGGTGATTATCTAGATAAATCCAAGATCTAGTGTTGTTTGGACTATGTCTGACCACATTAGTCTTTATAACACGATTTTTGTTCCTGGGTTATAAATGTCATTTCTTAATTGGTTCTATCATAAATACATGGAAAAAGTTTACTAAACTGCAAAAACTTTTCCTTTATGGGAGGGGCATTCTGCAGCACATTTAGCTCTCGTTTTTCTATGAATATCTCATCATAGAGTCTCAACCAATTCAACCTAGTTCATGGCAGCCACAAAAACAAAGTTTCTGGAGTAGAACTGCTACTTTCAAAGTAAATAGGAAATAACACTTTTAAACCACAAACAGATTTTTTTTCAAATTTTGTTACATGGTGTTGTTTGGCTCTGATAGAAGTCAATGGAGAGGATGTTAGGAAGAACTACTTGACAATGACAAAGGGCTGTTAAAGGTTTCTTCAAAGAAAATGGGATCAAAATATAATTGGACAACCCGCTGTGTTGAGAAAGTACAGTTTAGAACATTGGCTTTTATCAAAGATATTGCTCCATCCAACTCTTACCAACTATTAAGAATTCTCCTGAATGAAACAAACAATAAAGCATTGTTCTTCACTGAGCATAGATAAAGCAGAATACTCTTTCACTGTAAGGCAGTTTTCTGTTGTAAGGAAGTTCCTCACTGTTCCTGACTATTCTGAAACTTTACTTACTTAGGTGATCCCTTGTTGAGTATGATGGCCTTCCAAGTGTAGTGTCCTGGATGTGGGTACATAGGTGACCATAAAGCCCTATGTTCTTCCACAGTGAGAGCATCGGTTTCCAGGTAGAAGGCTGTCCCAGTCAGGATTGGCTTGATGTGCCTTCCTCTTGGCACGATTCTCCCTTTCTCCCTCCATTCGGCCTCTTCAAATTTCACAGTACTGCTAATCACAGTTGACCTCCAGCTAGAGTGCTCAAGGGCCAGGGTTTTCCAGTTCTTGGTGTCTAAGTAAAGGTAAAGTTTTCCCCTGACGTTAAGTACAGTCATGACCGACTCTTGGGGTTGATGCTCATCTCCATTTCTAAGCTGAAGAGCCAACGTTGTCCATAGACACCTCCAAGGTCATGTGGCCGGCATGACTGCATGGAGTATCGTTACCTTCCTGCCGGAGCGGTACCTATTGATCTACTCACATTTGCATGTTTTTGAACTGCTAGGTTGGCAGGAGCTGGGGCTAACAGCGGGCGCTCATTCCGCTCCCGGGATTTGAACCTGGGGCCTTTTGGTCCGCAAGTTCAGCAGCTCATTGCTTTAACACACTGTGCCACCACAGTGCCACAGTTTTTAAGGTTAGCCTTATGCCCATCTTTAAATCTCTTTCCTGCCCACCAACATTCTGTTCTCCGTTCTTTAGAACCAGGGAGAAAACTCCTTTAGAACCAGGGAGTTTTAGAAAGAGATCCGTTGAGGCACTGATTTGGTCTTGACTGGGAAAGGCCTGAGCAAACAAACAGGAGTATGGTCCAATGAAGGGAAGGAAGGCATGGGAAAAATTTATCGAATCATTGACTTTTAAAATTATGTATCCTGGTCTAATGAAAGGAAGCACAGCCTTGCAAGATAGGATGGTTGCGCGATGGGAAAAACTGAAAAGGGAAACATTTGTGATGGGAAAACAGAACTTGAAACAGGACAATTGGGGATTGGAAGATATGATTCCCTTCTCTTGACAGATGGTCCCCCATGCTTCTCAAGGTCCATGAGAGCTGAAGTCCAAAACAGCTGGATGACAGATTCCCTGCATCTAGGCAAATGTGTTGAGAGTACAAGGACATCGTACTATATAGACTAAGATCATGGTGCACCTATGGCAGGAGTGGGCAACTTGAGGGTTTTTAAATAATGTGAGACTCCACTACCATTGTTGGCCAGCTTTGTTAATGTTGAGAACTGCAAATCAACAGTGGACATGCCACAAATTATGCAAATCTGGTCACAGTAGTGGTTGTCTGGGTTTTGTGCTCCTTTGCTTTTGGATTTAGTCTAGATCTAGGGAACGATGCTGGGGAAAATGGAAGGAAAAAGGAAGAGAGGCCGACCAAGGGCAAGATGGATGGACGGTATCCTTGAAGTAACTGGCTTGACCTTGAAGGAACTGGGGGTGGCGACAGCTGACAGGAAGCTCTGGCGTGGACTGGTCCATGAGGTCATGAAGAGCCAGAAGCAACTGAATGAATAAACAACAACAACTAGATCTAGTTTATACTTCAAAGCTTCTGTCCAAAGCGCTGGACCAATTTGAACCTTGGATGGTGTTCCTAAAGTGTGAATCAAAACCTAAAATTAAACCCAACCCAAAATGCATATCAATTTTGTCTATGACATTGTCTATAACCAGTTTGCTATTTGCATTTAGGGCTAGGTTTTGTTATTTACATTGTATACTATTTTGGTAACCCACCTAAAGCCTTGGGGAGAGGCGAGTAAGACACTATGTAACACGGTTTTTGTTCCTGGTTTATAAATGTCATTTCCTAATTGGTTCTATTATAAAAACATGAAAAAGTTCATTAAACTGCCAAAACCTTGTTTTTACAGGAGGGTCATCCTGCAGCACATTTTGCAATAGTTTTTCATTGGGTCTCAACCAATTCAACCTAATTTGTGGCAGCCACAAAAACAAAGTAAAGGCCACACAATTAAACAAGAAATAACACTCTCAAACCAGGATCAGAACATCTTTCAAATGTTGTCACATGGTGTTGTTGTTGTTGGGTTGTTTTAGTCCAGGATCTTAGCTTTTGACTAGGCTGCTCCTATTTTGGCTGCCCCATTGATCTGTTGCTTACTAAGCATTCACTTTGCTAGTTCTCTCCAAACCTAAATCTGGCCTATTGATCTTTATGCAAGCATGGCCTATTTTAATTTCTCACTTGCTCTTCTTCACTAGGACTTTATTTCTTTGGATCCATTTCACATCCTTCTTGAGGGTAATTGAGGCCTATAGAATGTGCTGCACATTCATTATTTTCTGGAAGGAATTTTCAAATTTTGCTAAGCTGTTATAAAAAGTGAAGGAAATGAAATTCTTAACCATCAGCTCTGGGAGAAAGTCTCTCCCATGAGGAGCAGAGTCTGGCATAACAAACCATTAAGTATTTTAGCAATTTAACGTTCATACGTCTGATTCCTAGCTACAGAGACATTCAGTACCAGGGGGGCTGTCTATTTTTACCAATGTGTTAAAAAGCTACTCCCCAAAGCAAGATATTTTCAAAATTCCAAAGTATTGCGGAGCCAAATCAGATTTCAAGATCCTGACCTAAAGCCACATGAAACATAATGAGGTGGCAGATATGGTCCTTCCCTCTTTGGTTTAATACATACACATCTATTTAAAAACATACCAACAAGATTTCCACAAGATTTGTTCTGGATCCCAGAAAGATTCAGTAAATCACTAAAAAATATGTATATTTATTGGCATGATTAACAAACAGAAGTAAAAGAAGAAACTCAAACTCTTATAGAACTGAAAAATATAAGAGTTTTGGTCTCTTCTGTCTTTTAATTCTGTTTGTTAACTGCATCTCTCTCTGTGTGTGTATAAAAAGAGAATACCAAATACATCTTCCAGTGTTGCCCAGATAAGTACACCTTCCCATAAATTACTGAAAGGAATGAGCAATATTGGTTGCTATTACAGTTAGAATAGTTAATAAACGGGGCCCATATTACATAGAATAACTGTAACTTTTTCCCTGCATATATATGGATAGTCTTTCCACAGAAGTCTCTTTTCCAGGTGTGACGAGATAGTCATTGCAATGAATGACATGCTATTTTTAATTTTGCCACTAGATAGAAAAAGCTAGCTAGCTCCTTATGCAGGATAGATTCAATGAATTCCCCAAACAGTGCTAAGAGACCTGGATCAGCTTCATCATGAAATGAATCATATAGGCTCAAGAAGCTACCGAGTCTTCACCTAAAGCTCATGTTGGTAATACAATTATCAAGCCTCGCTGGCCAAGGAATCAGCTAAAGAAAAACCAGGCCTTGCATTGCATCCCCGTACCAGAGAGAATATAAAAAAGCCTTCTGCAGTTGTGACATTTTTGAAAGTAATTCAACACATTTCACATTTGCAATTTGGTACTCATTCCAGGAACAAGTAGTCACAATTTTAGTGAGAAAGCTGTCAAAATATGTTCCACAAACACCTTGGCAAGAAATATGGGCAACTGGAGAAATTCTGCAGAAAGGAAAGCATGCCAAATAGAAATGCATTTCGAAGATCCAAAACAGGAACCCATCCAAGAAGAGGAGATTTTGTACATATATTATCATGAAACTATTAAAAATAATTAGCCAGATATTTCAAAATATTACATACATTTTTTAAATGTTATCAGTCAGATGTGTTGTAAACCATGTGTGATTTCTGGGCTATTTCTTTCTTGGCAAATCAAGTAGACTTTATTATTTTTTAAAAAATGTATCCTGTAAACACTGTAAATCAATCTGTAATCTCATTGCTTCCAAATCTTTAACAAGCAGTGCTGGTATCCCTGGTTTTTATACCTGCTTCAAACATCCATGATGAATTCTTCTCTCCAGAAAGCTCTAGAAGGTTACAAGTATTTTTTATTTATTTACTTACTTACCATATTTATATCCCGCCTTTCTCACCCCGGAGGGGACTCAAAGGAGGCCTTACAGCAGGCAGCAATTTGATGCCACATAACAATGAACAATTGCAATTAAAACCAAACAATTAAAAAATAACTTATTAAAACAACAATTAAAAAATAAATGCCAATTTATATATCCAGTGTTCCCTCACTTATCACAGGGGTTAGGTTCCAGCACCACCCACAATAAGAGAAAATCCGTGAAGTAGGAATGCTATATATTTATACATTATTTTAGTAGTTATACACTATTTTACGTCTTTATCAACCAATCGTGTGTTGATAAATCGCCTCCTCCTCCTCCCATTGCCGCTTGGGCTCCTTTTCTCCCCCTTTAGCTTCTCCTTCCTCCCTTCCTTAGGCTGTAAATTGTGATTTTTTTATGATTTATAATAGTCTTTTAGAGTTTATTGAAAAACTGCAAAACAGCGAATCCACAAAAAGCAAACTGCGAAGTTGCGAGGGAACACTGTAATGTAGAAAACACCTCTGTTATTTCAAGGGTGCACCTTTTTTCAGGATATAGGTGGGAGAAGTTGTTTTCATGTTCTCCGGACAAAATGTGTATTTCTGTACTAAAAAATTGTTGTGCATTTAAAGTGATGGAAGACGGTGACACCACCTTCTGATGATAGTTCTGTTCTTGTGTCCATCAGAATGGTCCCCAAAGCAAGTAATATGGCATGAATGCAACATCATTCCCAGGATCATTGACCCTGACCTGCAAATCTGAAATAGTTTAATATTTGCATCTCTATTTCTCAGTCATTCTAAGTCGAATAGCATCAAATGGCTACCATATATTAGCCGCTCTGAGTCCCTCAATGAGAGGACAGGATATAGAACAAAGTAAATAAATAAATAACCATCTAGAGCAGTGATTCTTTACCTGGGGTCCCCAGATGTTTTTGGCCTACAACTCCCAGAAATCCCAGTCAGTTTACCAGCTGTTAGGATTTCTTGGAGTTGAAGGCCAAAAACTTTTGGGGGTCCCAGGTTGAGAACCACTGATCTAGAGACTCTTGGGTGGGCCCTGCAGATGGTAACATTGTAGTGCATCCAGATATAGGAAAATGCCTTGAGACACTGATCCCCTATGATCGAATGACATAGAAATGGCTATGTTGCATCACTAAAATGTCATTGACATTTTGTAGGGGAATGTTGGTCACTGTGTAAACAATTCCAACTTATGTCATGACCAAAAAAGTGATTTATAATAGCATGAGTTTGACTTGTGCTGCCATAACTTATCAACAGGATGCCAATGATAACTTAAGAAAACAAAAAAAGTAATTCAATAAACTACTCCATGAAAACAGCATTGATATAAAACAAGTTAAAATATTAAAATAGATTAAAAGTCCCTCATTAAAAATGAAGCATTCCACAATGGCCATTACTACCCAAAGGATAACAACAACAACAACAACAACAACAACTTTATTTTTATACCCCGCCTCCATCTGCCTGAAAGCACTCAGGGTGGTTAACATGGGGCCAAGCCCAGATTATCACACTAAAACAAGATAAAATACATACCTAAATAAAAAGGTCTTCTGTCTTCCAGGAAGAGGAAAACCACCAAGAAGGCTCTTTCCCAAACGCACCAGAAATTGTGTATTTTCAAAGAATCTAACCAACTATCTATTTGGATTGAAGCATTTCCTGTTCTTCCCAGTGATCTTTACAACCACATAAATCTGGCCCATTTTATGATGAGTTTTAGGATTGCCAACAAATACTCCATATCCTGAGCTGGGAAGCTCTACCATGAAATCAGCTGATTCCTTCAATAATATATTCAAAATGATGCAGAACAGGCCAGGAGAAGAAGAGCATCTTGCATCCACACAAATGGAGCCCAAACTGAAACAAAATAATAATAATAATAATAATAATAATAATAATAATAATAATAATAATAATAATTCTGCCGCTTCTGTGACTGTTCGATTGGGTTTTGATGATTCCGTAGCCCACTTGTCAATGGATGTCCAGAATCAGCAGCATCCACCACGGTCCTTTTTATCCTGGGCGACGACTGAGTTTGCTCTGGCATCCACAGCCATTGAGAAAAAGGGACCTGGAAAAGCTTCTCAGCTACAAAGCTCCACGGACTTAAAACAACCAAAGACTGCAATGTATATTTTCCTTTACCCCTTTGAAACTTCTAGATAACCTTTTGTGAACAATAAAACCAGTTTTTGAGTTATCTACAGTGTTTTGGTCCTTGGGAGTTCCAGTTTCCCTAAAGGAGGGCAAGAAGCAATCTTCTGGGGAAAGATGTCACGTCCATGACTCTTTCACTAAGAGTTATAGCCCCAGGCGCGACGGCACAATGCCTTTGTTTTGAAAAGTAGGCCAGTTTTAGATCTTTTCAGCTTCTTCTCTGAATGTCCACATATCACTAGTTGTGCCATCGTAGTTCAGAGTTCCCTCTTCTTCTTCCATTTATGATGGAGGTGGCGAGGACAGTGTCCCTCAACCCTTGATGGTTAATGGTCTGGACACCTTGCTCCTTCCTAACAAAGCTCACCACATCTGGAGAGAGGCTGCATTGGCGCCTGCTATAGCCATTGATGGTGGGGTAGAATAGACACGGATTGGACTGAGACTGGCCAATGTATCATGATGAGAGAGACCCCATGAAAGAGCCACAGATGATCTCTCTATCACTAGTGCTCCAGTGCCATGCTATTCCCTGTGTTGCTCAACATTATGAAAAAACCAAACAAACATAAAATGGCTGCTCGCGATAGCTTAGTGGATAGCTACATAGCTGCGTGCATCTCCTGTTTCTCAAAGCAGTCGGAAGGCAGTTCACAACAGTCTTAGTCATGAGAATGCCTATTTATTTTAGCCCTTCCTTGGTGTGTGGCTGAAGTCTGCGCTTCATTTTTATTCATAAATTTGCAGTCCTGGTGCACTCCGAGATTTATTTAAAATGCAGAAGAAGTTCCCGAAGAGACAACATTTTCTGCTGTTTGAGCTATTTGTATTTAATATCCCGTTAAGCAGCATTAACTTTTAACTTGCCATAAAACCCAATAATGTTATTTATCAAGTTGTTTTAATTACCAAGAGCAGATAAGCATATGTCCCAGTTAGCCTGAAAAATCCCGCGTGCGCACCTGCTCCGACAAAGCCGGGGACGTGAGGGAAATATTTGAGTCCCGTCTCCTCCTTCCAACACACCATTTTTAAAAAGGCACTTCTCGCACCGAGCGAGGCCTTTACAGTTAAGGCATTTTACAAGATGATACTGAGCTATGTTTCCTGTCTATGAAGAAGGCACCAGCATATAAAATGCTAGTGAATTTGCATTACCTCCAATCCATCATTCTTTGAGTGCTTGGGAAGAAAAAACCAGGAGACCCACAGCAACAAAGCACAGCCTTGTGTTGACAGATTCTTATTTAAGTGACTGTGAATACCACAATTCCACAAATAATTTGTCAAGTGTGTGGCTGAACTAGCTCTGAACCCTGATAAATACCAACTCTCCTCGCTGCTACAAAAGGCAGGATGTTCTGTGTGCGGGCAGTGAGTAACAAGCACGAGGATTTAACAATCAATGCAACTATATTTCTCTTTTCTTTGTGACTTGGAAGCACTAAAAAAAGAGAGAAAGAGAGAGAGAGAGAGGAACCTTGAAGGGTGGCTTTTTCAGCAGCGTTAAATACTGATGTGACCGTGCCTTCCAAACCTGTGTCTGGCACTGCAGGCTTTTGCAGAGAGCAAGAGAGAGAGCCCGCACACTATCCGCACCACATTCTCTTCCCGTTCTCTTTACTGCATTTAAAACATATGGTTTATGTCGGTGTCTGTTTGCAGGATTGGGGGAAGGGAGGGAGGGAGGGAGAGGGGTTTTATTATATGGCTAGCAATCTCTTGTTTAATGTGAGCTATAATTAAATGGATCTCTTCCAAGTTATCATGATGGGACATCTATCCAATTGGACTTGTCATCCTAAGACATATATTAGCTTTGGGTGTAAATGTGAGGTAGGGCTTCCATAAACATTTCTTATTTTGATAAGCATTGGCCTGTATTTTAAAACATTTCGCCTTTATGCTAGGATGCCAGCATTGCATTTGTTCCCTCCTTGGCTTCCTTATCTGAGCGCTCTGCAGAATTCAAGCCAAGCTAGGCGCATTATGCCCAGTGAAGCCAGTGGCCTATTTGCACTACAGATTGATGACGCTCTTAGGGGAATCGCTATGAAACAATGACATTGTCTCCCCAAATTAGAATTCCGACCCCCAAATGATATTTCCTTTCACCCTAAATATCTAGCATTGCAGAGAATGAGACACTGAGCATCATTCATGCTTACCGCTTTTATATCTTCTGTCTTTATTTATTTATTTATTTATTTATTTATTTATTTATTTATTTATTTATTTATTTACAGCATTTATATTCCGCCCTTCTCACCTCGAAGGGGACTCAGGGCAGATCACATTGCACACATAAAGGCAAACATTCAATGTCATGACATAGAACAGAGACAGAGACAAGACGCAGGCACCAGGCTGGCCTTGAACTCATGACTCAGAGTGAACTCATGAACTCAGAGTGATTTGTTGATTTGTTGCAGCTGGCTTGCTTTCCAGCCTGTGCCACAGCCCGGTCTTTCCATTCCCTTAGCATCTTTGCCTGCCATTTTTCTTTGGACACTTGAGCTGTATTTATAAATGTTAAAGGGGAGTTTTAGGTTATTGCAATGCCTAAAGGAAAGTTCCATGGAGAAGCATAATTCTTATTTGGGACAGGAACATCCCCACTTTGTCCCCTTCCTTCAGAGCTACTTGCTTCAGGTTAACATTTTCCCCATTCATTTCATTTATGTATTTATTTACGTATTGTAGTTGTATGACACCTTTCAATTAAAATGGGGAATCTCTCAAATTTATTTATTTATTTATTTCAATTATTTATACCCTGCCCTTCTCACCCGAGGGGACTCAGGGAGGCTTACAAGTGGCAATTGATGCCGTTACATCGTTATACAATGAACTAAAACGTTAAAACAGTTAAAACAGTATACAACGTTTAAAACAATGCAAAGTGCTTATACCATTCATCCACCAGACCTTATACAAGAGCCTTAATTCAGACCGAATCGAAGCCAACACATACTTATTCTTCAAACGCCTGGGTACATAGCCAGGTCTTCAGTTTTTTTCTGAACCCCAGAAGGGATGGAGCCTGCCGAGTGTTACTGGGGGCGGAGTTCCACAGCTGGGGAGCCACCACCGAGAAGGCCCTGTCCCTCGTCCTCACCAGCCATGCCTGAGGTGGGTGGGACCGAGAGCAGGGCCTCTCCAGATGATCTTAAAGTTCTCGTGGGCTCATAGGAGAAGATACGTTCGGACAGGCAAATATGTCATAGTTGTTGTACCGCCCTGAGTCCCCTTCGGGTGAGAAGGGCGAAATATAAATACTGTAAATAAATAATAATAATAAATAAATCATGGCGTTGGTCTGTGACTCTCCTTCTGAAAGATAGGATAAAATAGAAACAATTGCCACTAGGAATATGATGAAATCTCACACCTCCTGGGATCAATAGAAATTAAATGAAAATTAATGAATTTATTGAGGGAGCCTCCGGTGACATAGTGGATTAAACTGCTGAGCTGCTGAACTTGCTGATCGAAAGGTCAGTGGTTCGAATCCCGGGAGTGGAGTAAGCTCCTGCTGTCAGCTCCAGCTTCTGCCAACCTAGCAGTTTGAAAATATGCAAATGTGAGTAGTAAAATAGGTATTGCTCTGGCAGGAAGGTAATGGCGCTCCATGCAGTCATGACCTTGGAGGTGTCTGCAGACAACGCTGGCTCTTCGGCTTAGAAATGGAGATGAGCACCAACCTCCAGAGTTGGACACGACTAGATTTAATGTTGGGGAAAAACTTTTACATTTACCTAATGAATTAAAATTGGCCAACAAAGTTTTCCCCAACATTAAGTCTGCTAGGTTGGCAGAAGCTGGAGCTGACAGCGGGAGCTTACTCCAGTCCCGGGATTCGAACCACTGACCTTTCAATCAGCAAGTTCAGCAGCTCAGCAGTTTAACCCACTATGTCACCGGAGGCTCCCTCAATAAATTCATTAATTTTCATTTAATTTCTATTGATCCCAGGAGGTGTGAGATTTCATCATATTCCTAGTGGCAATTGTTTCTATTTTATCCTATCTTTCAGAATGAGAGTCACAGACCAACACCATGATTTATTTATTATTATTATTTATTTACAATATTTATATTCCACCCTTCTCACCCGAAGGGGACTCAGGGCGGATCACAATGTACATATATATGGCAAACATTCAATGCCATTAGACAAACAACACAGAGACAGACACAGAGGTTTGATTGCCATGTAAGTCATAAACTCACTTCTGATTAAAGTGTACCATAAGAATTAAACCTGATTTTACTGGATTATTTTGGCGGTATCAGAGAAAATAAAAGGTCATGGAAACTGTGTTTTCTAGGCAATGTTTAACATAAATTGCATCATGTTATTACAGGTATTCAATTAGCATTGGGATGCAGTTTCTAATACAGCTTTGTTCCCCCAGTCTGTGGATACACACCAACAACACAAGCACACCTTTAAGAAAAGAATGCAAATCTAATCATTCTGAAACACTAAACAAAGCATAATATAGCATGTATTTCCCATTCATTTTCCTAAACTTTTTGAGTGACAAAAAGGTTAAATGGAAAGGCTTGTTCAAACGGATGATGAAAGAAGGTATATATATAAAAGGGTAATGAAATTTCGGCCTAGGACAAAACAACAAAACTACACATCCCAGAAACAGTAAACTTGGCAGCACAAACCCTCATCCATGCCTCTACATTCATACAACAAAAAGCTCCAGCTTCTCCAGAAAATGGCCAGGCTTTGAGACTGCAAGGCTATTCACTGCTATTCCACCTGGCCAACAAAGGATTCCCATTAAGCCACAGCAACGCATGGCCGGGCAAAGCTAGTCATTAATAAAATCTGAAAAGAAAAGCTTGCCTCTTCCTCATTCCATTTTCTTTTTCTCCCCCAGAACTTTCCAAAACAGGACAACTGAATGATAAGCTCCATTTCGAAAGACTAAACTATTGCAATTTGTGTACACACAGACAGAAATAAGATCATCTGTATATAGGATTGTGATCCTAACTCCACTTTGCATGTCGAAATCAGCTGCAATGGTGGCACATTAATGAGACCCTATGCAAAAAATGCTAATTATTTATTGTTTATAAAAGCTATTTAAATAATTCAGAAGCTCATATGCTAGAGCCATCATGATTTTCCAGTCATTAACTTAAGCAGAATTTGCATTTCGAGGACTCTAGCCACTGACTTACATGCACTACGTAAGTCATTTTTCAAACGCCCTGTCCCATCTTAATCTATTTATCATTAATCACCTTTGGTCACTTTACATACGGAACACCATTCCGATGGAAGATAAAAGAAATACATTAATAAAACTAAAGCAAGTCTGAATACTTCAAAACAGGAAAGTGGCAAATGAATGTGGTTATCACAACTGATTGTTCATTGTGCCTATTAACATTAATTTGCTCACGCCATGAACGTGAGCATGGCTTTCTCTTTCCTGCTCATGAATTGCCAATTGTTCAGCCCAAAATGGCAGGCTGTACAGAGGCAGAGCATATCAATGCAGCTAAGCCTGATCAATACCTTGCTTTCCATGAGGGAGTACTAGACCAGAATACTCTTGCCCTTCTGAAAGAGGAGGAATCATAGAGGTGGAAGAGACCTCGTGGGCCATCAAGTCCAACCCCCTGCCAAGAAGCAGGAAAATCACATTCAAAGCACCCCTGACAGATGGCCATCCGGCCTCTGTTTAAAAGCCTCCAGGAAGAAACAGATGCAACAGCAAAAAACATAATTTCTTTCTCTGGCAGCAATAAAAATGCCCCAAATCTCAAATGATGTGACAAAGAACTGAAAAATCAAACAGACAGGGAGCAATTGCACCTGCTGGGCTTTTAAGGTGGGGTTTTGGGGAATATTTTCTATTGAAGCAATTGATCAATTGACATAAATTATACCATACATATGAATACTTATGATACCATAGTAAAGGAAAAGATTTTCCCCTGACATTAAGTCCAGTCATGTCTGACTCTGGGGGTTGGTGCTCATCTCCATTTCTAAGACGAAGAGCCTGTGTTGTCCATAGACACCTCCAAGGTCCTGTGGCCAGTGTGACTGCATGAAGCACCATTACCTTCCCGCCGGAGCAGTACCTATTGATCTACTCACATGTGCATGTTTTTGAACTGCTAAGTTGGCAGAAGCTTGGGATAACAATAGGAGCTCACTCCACTCCCTGGATTCGAACCATCGACCTTTTGGTCAGCAAGTTCAGCAGCTCAGCAGTTCAATCCACTGCACCATCAGGGGCTCCATTTATGTCCGTATGTATGATACCATACATATGGACATAAATGATACCATACATACAGACATAAATGATATCATGTATACAGACACAAATGATACAGTAGAGTCTCACTTATCCAACACTCGCGTATTCAACGTTCTGGATTATCCAACGCATTTTTGTAGTCAATGTTTTCAATACATCATGATATTTCGGTGCTAAATTCGTAAATACAGTAATTACTACATAGCATTACTGCATATTGAACTACTTTTTCTGTCAAATTTGTTGTATAACATGATGTTTTGATGCTTAATTTGTAAAATCATAACCTAATTTGATGTTTAATAGGCTTTTCCTTAATCCCTCCTAATTATCCAACATATTCGCTTATCCAACATTCTGCTGGCCCGTTTAAGTTGGATAAGTGAGACTCTACTGTACCATACATGCAGACATGAATGATACCATACATACTTTCATGATGCCATACATACTGTGTGGTTCGGAACAAGATCCAGCCATCTTCTTTAAATGCAGATTTTAAATGTACTTTGATACATTTTCTGAGTCAAGCATTTCATTGCAAAATTCAGACAAGGGTGAAATCCAAAGCATTTTTATGTTGCAATTCACACATATGTTCAGAAGTTGGATTTCAGGTCAGTTTCCATCCAAATCCAGTAAGTCTGCATATCCCAAACACCCATGACAATATGGATGGTTCAACACATTTCTTTTGCCTGTTAAAAAGTTATGCAGTAAAGATTTCCAAAGGTTTCTATCCCAGTGGTTCCTTATGCCCCATCGGTGCTATTTCTACAAGGGGCAACTTAGGGTCTTATATAATAAGAGATTGGAAGCATGTGAAAACAATGGACACCTCTTTTTCCTTCTGAAGCCATTCTCTTGCTTGTCTTCTCTTTTCAGGGGCTCTTTCAGTATGAAGTAACATTATAGAGTCATGTGCTGATCAGCTGTCAATACAGCTGGGATCCTGGATTGCAAAGGCACAGTAAACCTAGCAATTATGGCTCCTTTTGCAAAGGTTATTGCTGCTCCTTCTAAGTGAACGACCCATTCCATTTTGATTTTTTCAAACACTCTACCCCACCTTTTCCCCCTTTGGTGAATCTGTCTCTCCCACGAATGGCTCCAAAGAGCTACAGATTGCCTGTGAACAAACACAAGGCAGTTCTGTTTATCTATTTCGTGTCCTGGTCTCCGTGCCCTTGGTGTAGCAGCCTTGTATTCAGCCACAAGTACAAATACATAGCTAATGCTAGAGAAACACACAAGAAAGATGCCCTGGATTGTCAAGAGTCTGAATGGTTTCACATCCATCCTCAGAGATAGTTTCATTTATGCTGTGCATGTCTGTCAAAAAAGATTGGCACATAATACAGAAGCAAGGTGGAAAATGGGTCAGGAGAGATTCATTCTGGACTTCTGCATTATTCAGATCACTAAATTTGCTACACAAGCACCATCCATTGGGCTCCTCTAGATGAGACAAATGTTCCAGGATTTCTTTATGTGATTCTTGGGATTTAAAAAAAAAATATCCAAATGATGCTCTTTTTGTTTTGTTGAGGACCATTTTCTGACTATTCCCAGCATCAGTTGCAGCAATTATTATTATTATTATTATTATTATTATTGGGTTGTTGTGTGTCTTTCGGGCTGTGTGACCATGTTCCAGAAGCATTCTCTCCTGACATGTTCCAGAAGCATTCTCTCCTTCTGGAACATGGCCACACAGCCCGAAAGACACACAACAACCCTGTGATCCTGGCCATGAAAGCCTTCGACAACACATTATTATTATTATTATTATTATTATTATTATTATTATTATTATTATTATACAGCAAACAAGATAGATATGCTGGATTTCATATCACAAAATCACAAGTCGAACACTTCCCAAGTGTCTAGGACTGTTTTGTGTATTTTCAGATGATGCGTGCAGATCCCAGCAGTTGGCAGATCATAATTTTGTCAATGTCTATTGTTTCCAAATGCCGGCTGAGATCTTTTGGCACGGCACCCAATGTGCCGATCACCACCGGGACCACCTGCACTGGTTTCAGCCAGAGTCTTTGAAGTTCAATCTTGAGGTCCTGATAATGGCGGAGTTTTTCCTGTTGTTTTTCGTCAATGCGACTATCACCTGGGATGGCAACATCAATGATCCAAACCTTTTTCTTTTCCACAACTGTGATGTCTGGTGTGTTATGTTCCAGAACTTTGCCATTCTGGATTCGGAAGTCCCACACTATCTTTGCATGCTCATTTTCCAATACCTTTGCAGTTTTGTGATCCCACCAGTTCTTTACTGCAGGGAGGTGGTACTTGTGGCATAAGTTCCAGTGAATCATTTGGGCCACATAGTTGTGACTCTGTTTGTAGTCAGTCTGTGCGATTTTCTAACAGCAGCTGAGGATGTGATCAATGGTTTCGTCGGTTTCCTTGCACAGTCTGCATTTTGGGTCATCAGCTGATTTTTCGATCTTGGCCTTAATTGCATTTGTTCTGATGGCTTGCTCCTGGGCTGCAAGGATCAGGCCTTCTGTCTCCTTCTTCAGGGTCCCATTCGTGAGCCAGAGCCAGGTCTTCTCCTTGTCAGCTATTATTATTTATTATTATTATTATTATTATTATTATTATTATTATTATTATTATCTCTTGAGTGATGTAAATAAATTCTGAGAGATGTCAGAACAATGTGTCTGGTGATACAAGGACTTACATGGTTGTTTGTATTTCACTGTCTCAGAGGGGAGTAACATGTATCCGGGGACTTTATTGCATGCTGGTGGCAATCTGACATAGAAGTAAGGCCATCATATTTGATAATGGTCCATATTGTATGATGCCACACAATAACCATTGCTGGTCCACCACTTTCCTACAACAAAGCTCTCTGCTGCTATTGTTGGGCAAAACCTGTCAATAGGTCCTGATCATATCTTCGTTCTACAATCTACCTGTGGCATAATGATCCCAGGTGCTTCTGTGCCGGCTTGCTGGTGACATCAGGACATGGGATGGTACTTATCTCCTTCTCCGTCTTTTCCCTCTCCGTAAAATAAAGTTTCCTTTTCTTATTTTTTGACTTCCACTTCACAGAGTTGCAAAGTTTCCTTAACTGGGTCTTAATTTTATTATGGTATCGAGTCATAGCAAATAATGGTCCCTGATTGCTATGTATATCACAATTGTGTGGTCAGTGATTAAAACTGCCTTTTTAAAAAATTCGCTCAAATTGTCATTATGATCTTTGTGTAACTGATGTTCATCCATTCCATAAATCAGGTCAATTATAAAGCAACATTTATAGAAGGCTTGACTTTTACTTCCTCAGTTTTGAATCTGAGATCTAATTTCAGGAGTAGGATGTAAGGAAAAAGAATGCTAGGGAAATATATATATATATATATATATATATATATATATATATATAATACATTGTCGAAGTCTTTCCTCGCTAACAAGACTGGTGCTAAGGAAAACTGCTGCTGAGGTTCCAGTCAAAAACTAGTAATGTTCTATCCACACATTAATGATTCCAAAATTCTCCATTATGAACAATATTTATCAAAAACAGCCCACTATCAGATGAAAGATGTGCCTTATCTTTTCTTGTCAACTAAAGCATTATTCACTGAAAGTTTCTCTCATATCTGTTTCAGGGGTTTCAGTGTCATTTTAAATTGCAAATCAATCATAGATCATGGAAGCCCTACTTCTGGAGGAGAGATTAACGCTCTGGCTAAAATTGTTTACAAAGCCATTTGTAAACCTTCCGCAGATGCAGATGAGGCAAGTTTACCAGTTTAACATTGTTGATCCCAGAGAAAGCCTTAAGCAATGACTTCAGAGGGCAAAAAAATTTGTTCATTTATCATTATTGTCATGGGCTTTCGCAAATGATAACAATTTGTCTTCATCCTATTTTTAGACAATGAGCCACAATAGAGTCCAGAAAGCCATTTTGCCAGATGGGGGAAGGTGCTTTCATTGCAAAATGTTGCCTTTTCTTTTCTCTCTCTCCCCCCCCCCCTCCAGACACACACTATAAAACTGGCTTAAGTGAAAAACCAAGGATATGCTTTAATGTCAGGTTTCCCACCAGGCATTCGGACTTATGAAATCAGCACACAAAGCGATCGGCCAAAACATTTGTTCATATTTATTATATTTTTAAGAACGTTTTGTTTGTTGTTTAGGCCAGCCTGGAATCCAGACTTCAACAATGCTGCTTTGTACTCTTATTCCACTTTTAATGTATATTTTAAAGTAAGAAGAGAGGAAAAGGATGGGACCTGGTGGATAGGGCACAACTTGAGAGTGGGTTCTGGTTCTTCAAATACAAGGCCTTCTTTAGAGGCAGAATGAGGCATCTGCCTCAGGCAGCAAACCCTAAGGGCAGAGAGTTTTGATGATGACAAAGCTGTGTGTACATGTCATAGCCAGCTATGTACCAACAGATAGAATCAGCTTGGGCTTTCAGATGAGATTGAAGCAGCTAGCATTGAAGTATGATTCAACTACCAGTACAGTTTAATTTTTTTTGTATTATTTTTGCATTTTTTGCATTATTACCATCTGAGGAGCCCCCCGATGGCGAAGCAGGTTAAACTACTGAGCTGCTGAACTTGTTGACCAAAAGATCAGTGGTTCAAATCTGGGAAGCAGAGTGAGCTCCCACTGTTAGCCCCAGCTTCTGCCAACCTAGCAGTTCAAAAACATGCAAATGTGAGTCGATCAATAGGTACTGCTTCAGTGGGAAGGTAACAGCGTTCCATGCAGTCATACCAGCCACATGACCTTGGAGGCGTCTATGGACAATGCCGGCTCTTCAGCTTAGAAATGGAGATGAGCACCAATCGCCAGAGTCAGACACGACTAGACTTAATGTCAGGGGAAAACCTTTACCTTTTTTACCATCTGATAGACAGTATAGGATGATAAAAACAAGGACAAATAGCTGAGAGATAGCTTTTATCCTAAAGCTGTGACTATATTGAACTCTTTGATTTCACACTGATGAGGCATTTGGGGCAGTGCAATAGTGATTAGAATGTGGAAGGATGGGTGCTTTATTTTTGTAATTCTACATTATTATGGATAGCATTTAATTTTGTTGTACAATGTAAAATGACAATAAAATTATTCTATTCTTTCTCTTTATCTACCTACTGACCAACTTAACCTATCCATTTCTTTCTCTGTCTTCCTCTGTCATCTCATTATTCATCCACCTCTCCATCTATCTGATCATTTATCCATCCCTTCACCAATAGAACAGTTATTCTATTCTTTTCTATTCTGTGACATTTTGTCATTAAATATCTTATATCTACTCTGACCAGCCCCGCCATAAGGATCAGAGTCATTCCAGGGGAAAGATAGTGGACAGTCTGGAGGGGCCAATGGCATCATCCATTGGAAGTCTAGAACCTACCAGTGATGGTCATGCTGTATTTGGGGATTCTAAGAGCTGTAGTTACATCCCCACTTCTCTTCATTAGAGACTAGAAAATGAGTCTGTTCTGCATTGGATAAGCGGCAAACCTGCTGCCTTCAGATATATGGTCTCACTATCAGCATCAAGATCAAATTCAACCCTTAGTCAAATCAGTTTCCCTTCTTGCAATGGATGTCTTCCTCTTTAGGCCTAAAAGCACTTGGAATTATCTTTGGCAGATTCAGCAGGAGACTCCTGAGATTAACACTCACTTATATTTTGAAGAGTGCCCCCTCTCTTGCTATAAAGTCATTTCAGGTTAGCAAATTAATCTTATAAAAACTCCCCCAACCCTAGTTAACATTACCAAACTGAACCATTGAAAGGATCAGAGAAGTTTTATTTGGAACTGAAGAAGTCAGCCTTTTGTTTGGAGGATTCTACTCAAGACAGCTGCTGTTCAGACCTACAATTGGAGGCCAAAATCTGGAGCCTAGTGATTTCATAACATGGTTGTAATCTCAATTAAAATAGTTCTGTTCTGCTTAAGAATGAGATGCCTCAAATCTATGGATAGGGATTTGGAATTCCAAGTCATTCATCCCTATCAAAAGCTACTCCAACCCCCCTCTCTTGTATGTTCCTCCAGGAATAGGTTCCAGCCCAAGTGACTTTTTAATTCTAGGTCCCTCAGTTAACTTTGCTAGGATTTCCAAATAACAACACAGGACAGGTATCTGTGTTTCCAAGACACATCAGGCTGTCTAGTACAGAGAAACTTTTCCATTCACAACCACTTTCAGCTTGAGAACTTAGTCCCAGATATATAGACATAAAAAAAACAAATATTTACTGATAACAGACTAGGATTTGCAAGGCTTACAAAGCATTCTGACCTTCCTTTTTATGAAGTACTAGCTGTGCCCGGCCACGCGTTGCTGTGGCGAAGTATGGTGGTATGGGAAATAAAGTATTGAGGTATTGGCGGTAGTTAAGGTACAGGGTAAAGGTTTTCCCCTGACATTAAGTCCAGTCGTGTCTGACTCTGGGGGTTGGGGCTCATCTCCATTTCTAAGCCGAAGAGCCGGCATTGTCCATAGACACCTCCAAGGTCATGTGGCCGGCATGACTGCATGGAGCACCGTTACCTTCTTGCTGGAGCAGTACCTATTCATCTACTCTCATTTGCATGTTTTTGAACTTCTGGGTTGGCAGAAGCTGAGGCTTTAGATAATCTGTGGAAGTGGCCTAAGTGAAGCCTAACTCTGCCTGTCCCCTGGGCTGAGTCGGTTGCTAGGAGACCAAGTGGGCAGAGCTTAGCCTTCTAACTGGCAGCAATTGGATAAAAACAATTGTTCCTCTCCCTCTAATTAGGACTTTATTTTTTTTTCTTTTTGTTGTATCAATCTAGAGCCGTGGATGATGGGTTGTGTTGTCAAATTTCGAGGTTGGGGGGCCTGTAGTTTTGTTGTTTTGTCCGCTGCCCTGATGCCATCACTCTTTTATATATATAGACAACATTTTCTGCAGAGTTCACTGAAAACACTGCACAACAGATTCATGTAAATGTCTAAAACAGCCACTAGGTGGCAGTCAGAAACGTTTCACTGTTGCCAAAGTTGTTTGTTGCTCAATCGCATAGTCGTCTCCGACTCTTTGTGACCTCATGGACCAGTCCACGCCAGAGCTCCCTGTCGGCCATTGCCGCCCCCAGTTCCTTCAAGGTCAAGCCAATCACTTCACGGATACCATCCATCCATCTTGCCCTTGGTCAGCCTCTCTTCCTTTTTCCTTCCATTTTCCCCAGCATTGTGATCTTTTCCAAGCTTTCCTGACTTCTCATGATGTGGCCAAAATACTTTAGCTTTGCCTCTAATATCCTTCCCTCCAGTGAGCAGCTGGGCATTATTTCCTGGAGGATGGACTGGTTGGGTCTTCTTGCGGTCCAAGGCACTCTCAGGATTTCCCTCCAGCACCGAAGTTCAAAAGCGTCTATCTTCCTTCGCTCAGCCTTCCTTATGGTCCAGCTCTCGCATCCATAGGTTACTATGGGGAATACCATTGCTTTAACTATGCGGACCTTCGTTGCCAGTGTGATGTCTCTGCTCTTCACTATTTTATCAAGATTGGTCATTGCTCTCCTCCCAAGAAGTAAACATCTTCTGATTTCCAAGAAGTAAACATCTTCTGATTTCCAAGAAGTAAATGTCTTCTGATTTGCCAAAGTTACATTGAGCCAAACTAAAGGGACAGCATTTGGCGTTAAAAATTTAAGAAGCAGTGGTCCAGTACATATGAAGTCATGTGAAAAGAAGGCCCTGTTTTCACTTTGGCAATCCTAAGAAAGTGATGGCCCCCTCCCTCTGATGTTGGTTGATGACAAAATCCTATTTGTGATTGCTGAAAAAGATCTCACATTGTCCTGAAAAGCACTTATCTCAGATGAGTGACCCCACCTGGACATGGAAAGCGCCTTAAATGTATATTTAAATGTATAATTATGTATATTTTTAATGTAAATTCTTAATTTTATTGTAATTTTTAATCTTGATGGATTTTTAAATTTGATGAAAACTGTTTTTTGATATGTATGCTTATATTGTAAGCTGCCCTGAGTCCCCTGATGGGTAAGAAGGGTGGGGTAGAAGTGATGTAATAAATAAATAAATATAGGATTGTAGTCTGAATGGAGTTTATGAATTGCATTGCAGGCATTATGTGTGAAAATGTGTATGCATACAAATACCACAACAATAAAATAAAATACAATAAAAAATAGTTGCATTCCTGCATCTGTGATACACAAACTTAACTTTTCAGCACTATCTTTTTGATATTCACATTGCATCAGAGAACTTGCAATTGATATGCATGCCCTGGGATCAATTTTGCCATGTCTATGCAAATAATAATAATAATAATAATAATTATTATTATTATTATTATTGCACT